>NC_142229.1:3306212-3574212 GCF_049639895.1 Pseudopodoces humilis
GAGGTGTAATCACAAGCAGACCACATCTGACAGCTTGTACGCTTCCCTGCTGTTACACAATTCCTCCTCTTCTACATGCCTTAAACAGGGAAAAACGTATTTTGGAGGGTCGGGTATTTTTGGAGGGCATTCTGCCTTGGGGCAGTATCAGCTGCCCCTTCCCCTTCCCCTGGCCGCTCACCCACAGCTCAGCATCTACTCCTGGCCAGGCAGCACTTCCACCAGGCTGGGAGAGGTTATCTCTGAGCCCCAGGACTGCTCCTGTTCCCATCTGCAGCTCCAGCAGCATTCACAGCTGGTCTTTTCCCAGCACAGGTACTTGCAGGAGGAGTTCCTCTTATTCATAAAGTAAGGTGATCTGCAGGGAACTAACTTTGGGCCCCATCCCAAAGCTGAAAGAAAGAACAGATCAAATTCTGTGTCACTCTGGAAGACAAAACAGTGCTTTTCTGAGAATGAACCAAAGAAATTTCAGTATCTGCAGGCAAACAATGAACTTTCATCTTGTACAGGATTCTGTCTGTCTTCCTATTAATTCAGTCCTCTAATTGCAGACAATCTGGTTTCTGTGCTGTAACCTGATATTTGCACAAGTGATACAAGTATCTTGCCATTTTTACTGTGAGGAAACAGTTCAGGTATTGAGAGATGCTTATCAAAGAGCAGGATCTCTATGCTGCCAGCTGGAGCTAAGGTATCCTGCTTCAAGGAGAAGGACCTTGCTGGGAAAAGCATGTGTGCCCACCCAAATAAGCTGAGGATGCCCTTCTTCCCAGAAGTATCTCAACCTGCACCACATAGAGGCAGCAGGAGCAATGTGATCAGTACAAGGGCACTTAGAAGAAGCCCCAGGTAAGACAGGATGACTAAAGACAGCAGAGAAGGTCACACAGAAAAGAGGGAGCTTCAAGGATCAGATGTGGCTTGTGAAATATTGTGTAGGGTTTCAGAAGTGACTCAAGTTGTCAGTTGGAACAATCTGTTTGCTCCTGCTAGATAACTGTGTCACTTCCATGGCTAAGTGAACAGAAGGGCCACTGAAGAAATACAGGGTGGAAAAATGAAACTCTGTTTCAGTTCTCCCACTGTACAGACTTCACCCCGAAGATTTTCTGAGGCAGAAAGCTGTAGTTTCAAAAGAAAGGGGAAGTGTCTGGGGCACAAAGGTCAGGAGAAACAATGCAAAACGTTAGAGCCATAAACAGAGCAAGAGAGTCCCTGGCCCCACTGTTCTGGGACTCTCTCAGCCACTCTGCCAAGAGAGAAACAATGGCTTGTACCTTGCCAGCACAGCACAAATTCCAGGCTGCCATCTGGGAATTGCAGACTGCCAACCACGGAGCCAGGCTGATGCGCTGGGAACATCGGATCCATGCAGGAGAAGGAGCCTAAGGCCAGTTCCTGGCTGCTGGGGGAGAAGGAGCTGTGCCTCGGGTCCCATCTGTGTCATTATTCCAGCATCTGCAGTCATGTGTTCCTGCCACTGTACTGGGACAAACTGGGAATTCCTGCTCAGCTAAAGCAAGGAGAGAGGGTTTTGCATGGGGATAGCACACAGTGGACTGATCTCTGCCAGCCTTACCTTGGCAGACACCCCATCCAAGCATACACGGTTTCAAAGTCCTGGCTGAGCACAGAAATACGCTGTCCTGAGACCTGCATGTTACTTGGACAAACCACACTGGATTAGGCACTGGCTCTATGCTGGATGGGAAGGAAACACTCAGCAAAAATGGAGCTGAGCACAGCTCCTGCATATATCAGAGATACAGGGCAGAGCCACCACTGAAGGTTTAGTGGTGATGCTGTGCTGTGCCACAGACCTGTCCCAAAAACCTCTATATCTGGTGAACTTCACCAACTCAACTCACAGCATTGCTGCCCTGCTGTTGTGTGGGCTGGGCCTGTCAGGGCCCAGTGAACTGCAGGAAGGTTTCAGGCATAAGCCCCAGCCATTGTTCCTGCCCAGAAAAGCACACTCCCTCCTCTGCCAGTCCTTCCTGCTGCCTGGCCTGACTTTGCCACTAGCTGGAAGTCAGTCTGTCATGTAGGCCTTGCAGGGTAGGGATTTCATGCCTCAGCCTAAAGGTGAGAAATAGGATTCTGTGCAGGACACGTTGGGTTTGAATATTGGTGATGAACATTTCAGCTTTGGCAAGTCCCTGGAAGCCTGATGTTCATATTTCAGTTGAGATTTATATCCAGGAGAACAATGCTGTGTTATAGGAGGGCTTTACTCTCCCAGCCATGTCAGTAATTCTCAGCAGCTTTTTCCTGAGCTCTTTTCTGGCTTCACACTTTGGCTGTTGTTGCACATCTGTAAGGCATAACAAGGAAAGCTGCCTACTCAGCTCATCCATGCAAGGGAGTCTCATCTTGCAATGAAATGTCAGGGCTCTGCTCCTAACCCCCACAAGTGCCATACACACGCATGGGAAAAGCTGGAACTCAAGTAGGGCAAGTAAACATCTCTCTTCTTTCCCCAGTCCTTGCTTAAAGGTAAAATCCTTTAAATGGCATTAATATTAGTGCACACATGCCACAGCAGTACCTAAACCACAGCAACATGACTGCAGAGTGCATCTGTACCAGCTTGCTCCTTTAGCTCCCTCCAGTCTGGGACTGAACCACTGTGTCCCCAGGCCCCTGCCAGTCACTGCAACACCAGTCAGGAACTCCTGAAGTCACTGCTCCAGCTCAGGAAGAGCCAGTGGGATCCATCTCATCTATACTAAGTAGTTTTCAAGCAGTGAGACATCAGCATGGAGTGAAACCCCAACAGAAGTTGCCAAGACCCATGACAAGAACCGAGCCATGGCTCTCCAAAGGGCACGGTCCGTGCTCCTTATTCAAGCAGGAGCTTTGCTTTCAGACCCATCTAACGAGGAAGTTCAGAGAAATCAGCAGCAGTACTGCAACAGCCAGGCCCTTCTGCCAGCCCTGTCCCAGGTGCTCACCACATCCCTGCACTGGTGTCAGCCAAGCGCAGCCCTGGGGGACTGCCCAGGGCCCCCTCACCGTGTCCCCTCACTGTGTCCCTGCATTGTCCCCTCACCGTGTCCCCTGTGTCCCCACATTGTGTCCCTGCATTGTCCCCACACCGTGTCCCCTCACTGTGTCCCCTGTGTCCCTGCGTTGTCCCCACACCGTGTCCCCTCACCATCTCCCATCACTGTGTCCCCTCACCATCTCCCATCACCATCTCCCATCACTGTGTTCCCCTCACCATCTCCCATCACCATCTCCCATCACCGTGTCCCATCACCATCTCCCATCACCATCTCCCATTACCGTGTCCCCTCACCGTGTCCCATCACCATCTCCCATCACCATCTCCCATCACCATCTCCCATCACCATCTCCCATCACCATCTCCCATCACCATCTCCCATCACCATCTCCCATCACCATCTCCCATCACCGTGTCCCATCACCATCTCCCATCACCATCTCCCATCACCATCTCCCATCACCGTGTCCCCTCGCCGTGCCTGCCGAAGGGCTGAGCCCGCAGTGCCTTTGTGAACAACACACTGCCAGAGAGCATTTGGTTATTCCAGCACTGACTGTTTCACAGCAAGCAGAATGGATCCAGGAAAGTGTTTTTCTGTGAGTAAATGACTGGGAAAAGCTGCTGTAAACACCGCACTCAGAGTCCAAGAAACACAGAGCTCAACATTACCTGTACCATGGCCAGCCTCAGCCCACCCCCTTGCCAGGAGCTGGCTGGGGCAGCAGGCACCTGGCTGCTGCTGCTTGAGCACCATCACCACCACATTAATGCTCCAAAGGAGGAGAGACTGCAGCTCTCTGCTATTTGGAAATAAAACCATGCAGACAAATCACAGAGCTTTTCTTAATGCTGCCATGATATACAAATAAGAGGCTTAAATATAATTATAGGTTGTTTAATCAGTGAGAATAAAGAAATATGTAGTAATTGATGCCATATTTTATAAATATCCTAACTGTTTAAGAAACGGAAAATGTTTTCAAAAGAAATACTTTAGTGTAATGATTATAAAACCCTTTAATGTGAGTGAGCTGCTTTCTGTATCCAGTTTTAGATTTGGGCTCATGAACATAAATAGAGTTAATTGTCCTGTGTGAGCTGGATGTTAGCACATTCCAGCAGAGTGTGCGTTTTCCGAAGTGCCAATTCCAACACATTCCACCCTGTGCAATTTTTGCCTTTCTGCACAGTGCAGAGAACAGGCACCTCTGGGCAAGGGCAAAGGTAAGTGCTTGCAGCAGCGAGCCTTAGAGATGGATTGAGACATCAACTGCTGGCCTAGAAGTTATCTGGTATTCAAGTGCAAATATGTTTTTTTCTGAATTCACCCCATAAGGGAGAGCACACTGATGTGCAAATGGCGATGGGGAAGAAGGGATGCTGGTGGCTCCTTCCCTGTTCCTTCTCAAAAACTGCAGTTGCACCATGTGGCAGTGCAAGGGGATGATGCTCCTGAAAAGGGGAAATCCTTCTTCAGGGGCAACTTGGTAGCTGGCGGCCTCCCTGGGCAGCCCATGGGTGCAGGATGCTGATGCTCTCAGGAGAGGATGCTCTGCTCTTCCCTGGAGTGTCCCTCCTGCCCCGAGTGGGCAGCAGGACAGGTGCCACTGCATCAGCCATCCCTCAGCCTTCCCAGGTGTTCACTGAGCTCTCAGTCCCACTGTGATCCCATTGAGGCCACAGGAACCGTGGTGGGGGATGTTCCTCCCCCAGGCCATGCTCACTCTCAAACACAAAACTCGATGTCGAGTTATGTATGAGAAATGCAAATGAAAATACAACACAACTCCAGCCAAAGATCTTATGGAAACAAAGCATCTACATCTCCAGGAGTAAACACAACCTTGGATTTGGTTTTATGGGATGAAAACAGGGAACACTTTGTATGAAATGCTAAAAATAACAAAATCATCCCCATTTGGACATGGCTTTGGGGCACGGAGCACTGTGCATTCCCAACTGCCAAATCACAGCATGGAGCAGCTCGTGCCAGTGACCCGTGTCAGGAGCTGCCTCAGAGCACCACATTCCCTGGAGTTTTGGGTTTCTGCCTTTAATGAGTTGGTGATGAGTGACCCTTGCTCAGCCCTTCTTCACTCCAGGGCCTTCTGGGAGTCAGGAAGAATCATTTTAAATCAAATTTCCTCTTAGAGGTTTACTGAGGCTTGGGGTAAAGCACACTGTTGAGACAGCACAAGTCCTAGCCCCCTACTTGCCGCCTATTCCAAGTGTCTGTCACCACATCAGATGGCCAAGCACAAGCATGAGTAGCACTTCTGCTGCCATTCCAAACTCCAGCCCCACCACCAACCCAGGATCTAGCAAAGGTCATGTTTTCCCAGTGCACACAGGGCACTTGGTGACATCTCCCCATCAATACCGCAGCCCTTTTGGAGGAGGGGGCCCACCGAGGGCAGCAGCCTGCAGAGAGCCATGGTGCCATAGCTGGCAGCTGAAACCTGCTTCATATGGGCAAGCCCCAGGACTGCAGTGAAAATGCACATCCCAAGTCTGTGCTGTGAAACGACACTGCAGCAGAGCTGAAATGCTGGGATGCAGCACAAGCTCCAGCTGGGTCAGTTCTCTGTTCAGACTCAGGCTCTTCTGGACCCTTCCAAGGGTCTGTGTTCTTGGTCATCAGCAGACCTACAGCTTGGGCAGGACAGCAGTGCATTTGGCTCTATGCCCAAGCTAAACACTGCCCCATCCATCAGCAGTTTGGCTTCTCATTCATATGATGGGCTTGATCTTGAAACCACATCTGTTTTCCCTCAGCTTCATCCAGCTTTCACTTGGACAGCAAAGCCCTTTCCAGCTACAGCCCCGGGGCATGGGGGTGGGAAGGCTGCTTCGCTGGCTGCTCTCTGTGGCCAGAAAAACAGAATCTGGCTGGAGACAAACACCAATGACCCTTTTCTTGCAGGTAGAGGTAAGACTGGCAGGACTTGCTGGTGAGGACAGCCAGAGCAGTACCCCAGGACAAAGCTCAGAGGGTGCCACTGGGGCTGCTCGTGCAAGATCCGTACAGCAGGGTAGACCCCGTGCAGTTTGGAAATACTCGGCTGATCAGACCCTGCAGCACACAAAAAAAGTCCTTTTTCCAGGTAGAAAGAGAGCTCTCTAAGAGAGGAGAGCGCTCTCAGCAGTGTAAAGAAACCCTCAGCAGTCTGAGATGAGTAGTCTTATTCCGGTAATACTTTTTTTAATGTCTCAGTAGATTTTCTCTTCCAAAAGAAATGCGATCTGGAGTCTGTCACCAAGAGCCCCTGAGTGCACTGGTTGTGGCTTGGGGCTTTGTTTCTTTTCTAGGGAGTAGAACCAACCTGTTCACTGAGTAAGTTCTTCCCTTCTCTCCTTGGGATGCTTTTGCTTTATCTCAAAAGGCTGTTATTAACTGACAGGTTGGTGTAAACACACATTTTGAAAAGTGCAAACAGACAGCAGTGCCCGTGTCCTGCACACGCAGCGCTTGTGCATCTCCACAGTGATCACAGCCATGATTCCTCACATGTCCCCATCAACAGCTCCAGCATCCAGCTGGGGGGAAAAACCAGAGCTCTGGACTGCTGTCTCATATGGGCTCACCTGGGAAACAGCTGGCCTCTGGGCCTGCAAAAGGTGCCCAGCCAGTTTTGCCTCCTACCCACTGCCAGGCAGAAGCCAAGCTGCAAGGCCAGGGAAGGAGCTCTGTGTGTCCACCAGGCCTTCTCCCTGCTTTTAATGAAACGGAGTCTTGTCCAGATGACCAGCACTAACAGCTCCAAAATCCACAAGAGTGAACTGCAGAACCCTGTGTACTTCCAGTGCTGCAGAAGGGAAAGAGAGCATTTCCTGCAAGTGTTTCTCATTGTCTGGGCCAAACCTAGACCTGGCACGAGTCAAAGCAATGCCCAGAGGAGCTGATGAGAGTGAGCCTCCTGTGCTGACACCCTGAGCAGTAACTCCTGTCCAGCCCAGTGGGAACATGGTGTGATACCCCATCAGTCTCTCAGTAGCTCGTGGTGCCAAGTCTGCAGGAGCAGGTGAGGTACCACATAGTGACGGTAATTAAAACCAGCTGCCAAGGAAATGTCTGGAGACAGCAGCAAGCCGTCAGGCTCAGGATAAGTACTGTCTCCTGCAGCATGGACACAGGATAGCTGTATTTCTGGGAGGGCCCTGCAGAGGTCATTTCCAAGGAATGGATGCGGAGGAGATTTTTGTATTAACCGTTTGCTTGTATTGACATTGCAGTTAAAATCCTAACTGTTGCTGCACCATTTAGAAGTTCAGCTGATAAACAAAGCTGACAGCCGAGCTCTCCCCTCACTCAAAGATCCCCAGGGATTGCATCCACAGACATCCCTCCATATGCTGGAGGGCACACCTCCACCCTCGAGGGACAATTGTGGATGCCCCATCGCTGGAGGTGTTCCAGGTCAGGCCATACAGGGTTATGAGCAACCTGTTCTAGTGGCCGGCATCCCTGGCCACGGCAGGTTG
This sequence comes from Pseudopodoces humilis, assembly GCF_049639895.1. Lineage (NCBI taxonomy): Eukaryota > Metazoa > Chordata > Aves > Passeriformes > Paridae > Pseudopodoces > Pseudopodoces humilis. The sequence continues at coordinate 3,313,708 of NC_142229.1, forward strand.
CTGGAACTGGATGGTCTTTAGGGTTCCTTTCAACCCAAACTCTTCTGGGGCTGTGTGACCATTCGCTTCTGCTGAGAAGCCACGGGGAGCTTGGGTCGGGAGGTGAAGAGGAGGCAGCTGCAGAAGTGGAGCAGGACAGCATCGGGCAGGGGGAGTCTCGGGGTCCCCTCGCCCCTCCCGTTCTCCTCGGTCCCCGTGAGGTGGCACCCGCAGCTCGGGCATGGCCCCTGCTGCCCCCAGAGCCCAAACTGCTGTTCTGCTCACCGCCCCTGCCAGCCCTCCAGGAGCTCCCAGCCCGGCCCCGTCCCAGGCAGAGCCCCCCAGTGCCCCCCAGTTCACTGCTCCTCTGGAACAGCCGGCGGGGAGCTGTGAGCTCCGGCTCCTGGATCTCTTCAGGAGAGGAACGGCATAAAGCTCTTGCTCAAAGCTCCTTTCTGCTCTGCTGGAGTCTCCATTGACACTCCAGCCCTTAAACGGAATCTCTCTCTCTCTGCATCTTTGTCCCAAGACAGAAATGCCATGTACACAAAGCCGAGCATCCCATCCTCCTGATGGAAGACCTGCCACATGGCTGATTGCTCAGGGAGCATCCCAGCACCTGCAGGGACACTGTGGGGTATGAGAGCCAGCAGGGGACACCACGACATAAGGGACTGGGCCTGACAGGAACTATCCCCTCCTCATTCATCACATCTAATAAGAACAACCCTTGGTCAGCACAAATTCTTTCATGTTCAGATACAACATCTATTTAAAATATCAACAAAACCACAGGACATAAGAGCCTCCACAAGCTCAAAAGCTTACAAGAGCTGGAGACAGAAGAGGGTTTCCATCAGCAGCAATGCCACAGCAAAGGCAAGAGAGCTTTGTGGTTCAGACTGTGGGTGGAGGTGCAGGAGACCTGGCTCAGCCCTGCCACCGTGGTGGCCTCAGCTTTGCTGCAAAGTGAGGAGTGCACAGGACATGGCCCTGGCACAGGGACACAGCTCTGATGTCTGTGGCCATGCTGGCCAAGAAGGAGCCAGAGCAGTGCCCAGGTGAAACACAGCCCAACTCAGTCCTCACCAGGGCTCAGCCTCCTTGGTCTGTTTCTGCTGGATACTGCCCCAACAGCTTTTCCCTGCCTCCCTTCCCCACCACTTTTCTTCTTTACAAATCAAGTGGAAATAATTTAAAAATATGTCCTTCTCCCTGAAGCCAGAGGTCCCTGACTGATGTCTGGGTTTGCAGCAGCTCCTGTAAGTGCCAGACCCTGTGGAGCACCCGAATATCTTCAAGAGTCCTACCAAAACCAGGACACATAAAAGCCGGTTTAGTCACAGAAATTAATGTTTCCTTGGGATTCCTGAGCCCAAGACAAAACCAAGTTCCTTGAGGGCTTTAAGCCTGGCAGGACTCCTTCCTGCAGTTCATATTTTTGACTACTCATATCCCATTGTTTTAATATATCCACAGATTTTCAGTGTCTGCTGGAGCCATGAGTGCTCACTGCTGCTTTTCCTATGGCTTTGCAGCACTCACTGAATTTCCAAGCCCAGCAGCCTGAATCCCCATCACAGCTGGGCTTTGTCTTATCCAGCAGATGACAAAACAAGCAGAGCCCTTCTTTCTTTAGGCATGAGGGAGCATGACTCCAGGGCTGTCCAGCAGCCCGTGCCTCACAGCTGCTGGAAGCAAACCCTTCTCCTCGTGTCTGCTACGTGTTGCCCAGGTTGTGGCAGCTGTCCTTGACCCCTGACAATCTCAGTCTGCATCGCAGGGCACTGGGATTGCCCAGAAAGGCACTTCTTAGCCCCCGACTGCTGCACTTGGGATCATCCAGGGCCTGCTGCTGGCACAGAGCTGGGAGGTTTGGCAGACATAGCTCTAAAGAAAAAGAGGAGGGAAAATCTGGAGGAAAAACATCCCCTCTAGCCCTCTTGTTGAATTAAACCACATGTATATTTCTGAAATATAGTGGAAAGGAACAACTCTCCAGCACATGTTCAAGAGCAGAGTCTTATTTCAGAGATTTCAAAAAATTAGTGGCTGAAAGCTGAAACAGTATCGCCCTTAGACAGGGACATTTGGTAGTGATTAACGAGCCTGAACTCATGCGTTCAAAATAAGAAGTTAGTACCTCATGCTGGTAACAACTGTCAGCTACTAAAAAAATGGGGAGAGGGGAAGAAATCAAACCAAATCCTGCATAGTCTAATGCTGCAAATCAGCAGGAGGTGGCTAGCAAGCCCACCAGCCTGCATCTTCCCTCGGTGCATCACCTGCAGACCTCAGGTGGAGGCTGCCAGCCCAGGGTACAGGGAGCCCAGAGCACCCCAGGGGGCTCTGAAAGGTTCTCCTGTGCCTTTATGACCAGCAGCATCCCCAGAACTGCAATAAGATGTAAAGTCCAGAGCTCCTGGGACATTTTCCCACTCTATGACCGAAATGGGTGAATTCCCACCAGAGCAGTGCTGCAGGTGACAAGGGACTATCAGCAACACACGAGTGCCATCCCACAGGGCTTCTCCCCCACTCCTGGTGCTGCTGGAGGGCAGCTGATGGACAGAGACAATGGAAAAACCCTGTGGTCTGGGAGCACCTCGCAAGCCAAGCTCCAAGCTGCAGGTCCACACTAACAGCCTGGTCCCCAGCCACAGGGGTATTTGGGGAGCTGCACACCAGGGGAGCACTGGGGGCATGGCTGGCAAGAGCCAGCACACCCATCAGAATGTGCACCCAAATGGAGATGGCTGTGGGCACCATGAGACACCCACCACACACCAGGGGTACCTGCAGCTGGAGACCCTGCAGATACACCAGGGCAGGTGGTCTGCCCTCCATGGGATGCCACAGCACATCCCACCAGTCTGGGGCTTAGCTGGGAGCTGCAGAGAAACAAACCTCCCCATGTCTCATGTCTGAGAACTTAAAGATGAATAGTTTGAATTTACTTCAGTAAGAAGAAATGTTGGTAACACAACAAACATGCGGGAGTTTAAAATTAAACCAGTCTGTCTCTCCCCTGCAAGGAACAAGCACGTCCTCAGGCTGGGTAGCCAGCAGCCCCTGGCACACACAGCTGGGCCCAGGGCTGCACAAACAGAAGCCCAAAGAGAGCAGCTGCTGTCCTGTTGTGGGACACGGCCCTGGACACTGCATCCCTGGCCATGTGTTTTTTCCTTGCCTTAACAAAGATTTGGCCATTCAAGCTGCCCCCAGAAATGAACGGCATTTTAGAAATTAGCCCAGAATTTTCTCCACCCTTCTCATTTCTTTGTTTTGTTCTGCAGTCTGTCTGAATCCCATGCTGCTTCTCTGGATTTCCCTGGGCTGAGGAATGGTCAGGGTTTCAGGGGTTGGCAGCAGCATTGTGCATGCTTCACACGCACGTGTACGGGCAGCACCATTAGCCCAGGATAGGTTTCCTGTCCCCAGAGCAGACCAGATGTGGTAGCAGAGCAATGCCAAATCTTAGTGATCTTGTGACAAGGGAGGACATCTCCATATCAAGGAGACCAACTGCCAGAACCTGGACCTCACAGCCTCTCTGGACAACAGGCATCTACATCTGTCTACCACTCATTGGAGATGTCTGTCTCTGCAGTATGTCTGTCTCTACACTTCTCAACCTCTCCCCAGAGGTGAAGCTCCACATCCAAGCACAGAAGTGTACAGCAGGTAACAGGAATTGGTGCTGATGGACAAAAGAGCACTGAAAGTTCCCAGAGCCAAGGGTGCTGTCCCTGTGAATCTGCCAAGGCCGAAGCATAAGGAGCTTTCTTAGCTGAAAGGCACTGAATGCAATTCCAGCTACTCTTGGGAGCATTCCTGAGCACAGATCATTATTATTATTATTTTCTTGTTTCTTTAATAATACTGAAAATGCTCTAAGACCCTTAATCACAGAGGAAATTACAGCAGACTCAGTAGGCCGACAAATGGGGCTGAGCACGGTCAAAAATAGCCTCGTGTGTCCCGCCAGGAGCAGCTTCAGGGGCAAATGGAGGGGTTGGGGTAGGGAGCAGCCCCCTCTCCATGCTCCAGGCAGGAGGCTCCCACCCAGCTGGAAGGAGCAGGGTGCAGGGGGAACCTCCTCCAGCCCACTGGGCAGCCCTTCCTGTGACCACAGACCTGTCCCAGTGTTCCCCCAGGCCCCCAAGCTGCGCTCCCTGGGCTCACACAGGCAGGGTGGGAGCACCTCCAATGCTGTGTGCCTCTGGTCCAGGCACTGCCAACAGCACTGGTTATTCTGGGGTGGGAGAAAGTGAGGACAGAGGGGTTTGGACCCAGGGCTATTCCCACAGCCACTGGGAATGTGCTGGACATGCTATTTCTGCAGCCATAGGGACTCCCCACTAGCTCAGGATGTGCCAGCACACAGCAGCTCTTCTGCAGCCACTTGCCCCATCCAAGAGACTCCAATGCTTTGGACACTGCGCTGGGGACAATTCTCCTGTTTCAGATCATGCTGCAAAGCCAACAGCAAATAATTTCAAAAATTATTTGCCTCTGTGGGCCCATCGCTGAGGACAGTGAAGGACCAACAGCAGAGCCCAGTCACTCCCCAGACTGGCCCTCACCTGCTCAGAGCCTTCTGCATGGGAAATCTCACTTCTGATGGGACTCACTCTTCACAGAGAGCACATGGATTCTTCCCTTGATATCAATCTCATGTTTTACCCTATGATTTTGTAAAACAAAAGATGAAAATTTTAAATGAAACATATTCCTTTCTTTGACACCAAGAATTACGAATTGATAAAGATTTCCTATTACCTTATAAAATCTACCAGGCCAATCCTTCAGCAAGGCCATGCCCATAATTGCAAGCAGATGTCTTTCTCTGCTGACACGTTAAATGGAAGCAGAAAGACCCGCTGCTATCTCCCATCAACAATTTGCACTTAAGCAGAGAACAGATTTTCACAGAGCGGGGCTGCTGGAGGAGGAGGGGGATTAGGTTCCTGCAGCCCAGGCGTCTCAGCATTACAGCAAAACAAGGCAGCTCGGGAAAACAATGAACTCTAAAGAGTCCCTAATCCCAAAGTAACCAAAAGCTTTTGTGCAGGAAAATCAATTTGTGAAACTAATACTGCCAGGGCCCATGGAGAACACAGGACCTGAGGTAGTGCAAAGGCGAGATGATCCAGCTGAGGAGCCCCTGCCCCAGCTCCCAGCGACCCTGCCTGGGCAGCACTGCCTTTTGAGATCTGTGTTAGCACTGAGCTCTCCTCTCCCACAGAGCACAGGGGCTGCACTTACCAATACAAGGGGAAGTGACAGGGTGTTTAGCAAACATTAAACCCAGGAAGCTTAAAAGGTCTTCCAGGACTATTAAACAAACATTTAGGACAAATGAAAGACTATGAAATGGTGAAGAAATCGCAAACACTCTGGAGCAGGCAGCTGGGGCTGCACAGATTCAGCTGGGCAGGACAGGGTTTAATCATTTACACAGCGTCACACATAGTCATGCCTCAACTCTTGGCAAGTGTTAATCCAGGAGTAGAACTTTGATAAAAATTTAGCCTGATATTAACATTTTATTAGATACCATTTAACATACAAATTTGAACATGCCAGCAGCACCATCAGTTTGGCCAAGCCGATGCCACCATCACTGTTCCACAAGCCCTGCAAGAGGACACATGGCCTCGCATATGTTAAACTACCTCAGAGCTTCCACAAGTAGCTCAACCTTTTCCAAATCCGTATTTTCCCTTGCTGTACAGTAAGTGGGGAGGATGTCTGGGCTGGCTGTATCACCCCCACCTGAGGATGACCAATCTAAAGGCGTCACATTTGTCTCAAGGGGCTGCAGTTTGTTGTTTTCAGGGTTTAATGTAGTTCTGAACCCCATACAGGAGAGGCAGCACACATGCTCATCAGCCTGCCCAAGGCAAATGCCCTGATCTCCTCATTTCTTTCCAAGTAATAGCAGAGATGCTCACACTCCATTGTCCTCCTGGAGCCATAATTTATTCATATACAATACCACACCTCCCAACAGATTAGCCTCTCTGCCACATCAGTAACTCAGGAGTTTGGAGAAAGTCAGATTGAGGAGTGAAGTGCCAGCATAGGTTGCCAATAGCACAACAGGGCTCAGCCTGAGTTAAGAAGAAATGGTTTTGGTGGCAGCCTCATGGAGCTCACCCGCACCTCACAACAAGAGCAGAGAGCTGGATCCCAAAGAATGCTGTGCTAACTGCCTCAGGTGTGGCTCCTTCCAGCCATGTCCTGCCTTCCCTCCTCCTCTCCACAGAATGGCTTGGCAAATATCTCCTGGTTGTCTCTAAAGGAAAAATATTTCAGACAGCAGTGAATTCCCCATCATAGCATACTTCCTCAGAAAAGAGGGACTGTTTGCCAACTGCTCGTGGCTCTTGGGATCTTGGCAGGCTGTGAGAGGAGCCCGCTGTGCTGCAGCATGCCCGTGCCCCACACTGGCAAGTGGAGACAGATTCATCACTCCAATGTGCTGGCCGGAGACAGAGCCAGGGCTCCCTTGGTGCTGGCGGGCACTGGCAGACCCTGCTCCTGCCACGCAGGCAACATCCTCGTGGCAGACTGCTGCCTCAGAGGGGATTTCAGCCTCTGATGGGGAGTTCTTGAAACAAAGCCCTCATTTGTTTCAAGGCTGTGAGGCCACCGTGGCACCGCCGGCCACCCTGGCAGGTTGACCTGTACTCGCTCCCTCAAGGCTCTCCAGGGTGGGGCTTTGCTTTGGGAAGCCAGGTGCTGCAGAGCTCCTAGCCCCCCGTGTGGGTCTGTCTGCAGTGAGAAGCTCCCAGGAGCAGAGGAGCTGCCAGCTTGCTCCACTCCCCTTCCAAGGACGACATTCAAGCATGGCTTGGATACCTACAGACTGCCCAAAGGGAGAAACTTGGTCCAGCAGGCTGCATGCTCAGGGGCTCGGGTGGGATCACTGGAGAAGAAACAGTAATAAAAAAAGTCTGTTCGTTTACAAAACAGGGGTTTTAAAAGCACTTGCTAAAGATACTGGAAGATACATTTTCCCTCACTAGGTCTGAGAGAGCTCTTTCTCCTTGGCGGTGCCACTGCGGCATGCGGAGCCTGGCTGGGATGGAAAAAAGAGCCTCTGCGCCAGGGAACAGCAGTTTCCAAACACAGCTCTGGCCCTGGGGTGGAGGGTGGCTTTAATTATGTGTGTGTGTGTCCTTTTTAAGGGCCATCCAGCACGATGCAGTGAGAAAGCAGGAGCAGCCTCTGAAACACAGTGGAGCATTTTCTCTGCAAGGTTTCTAGTGTTGGGGCAGGGAAAGAGGAGTTCCACTGTGGCTTTAGAGAACGTTTCAGCTGAGACCTTTCAGCTTTCATGTTCACCCAGCAACCCCTCACTGCTGGGCCCATCTATAGCCACAGTGAGCACGGGGCTCTGTCCACTGCTTCCCCTGGCACCGCACAGAGCAGCAGTCACAGCCAAGGCAGCTCCATCTGCCCACAAAGGGAAGGAGCTTGCTATTTCCATTTTTACTGTTATTTTTTAGTTATTTGTGCTATGCTCACTGCACACCTGGGTTGCCTGTTCATGGAACAGCTCATTAAAGCAGGACAGCAGCTCTGGATGGCAGATGTTTGCCTGCTGACCCCAGACCTGCTGCCTGTGAGCCAGTGATGAGCCAAGCTTCAGCCTGGCATAGCTCCTGTGCATCACCCCCTCGTCCTGCGCAGCACTCACAGAGTTCCACACCAGGCTGGTGTCCTCTCTTCTCCAGAACAAATCCTCTCCAGCTGCTCAGCTTTTCTTCCCAGCCTTACATTTCCCAGCAATGGTCAAAGTAAAACACAGACTGCCAGCAATTAAAAAAATTAACTGAGGGATGGAAGGTGATTTTTTTTGTATAGCATGAAAGAAAACTGTATTTAGTTTGTAACTGAACTACAAACTGGAGGCTAGACAGGTGGAACTCAACAGAAAGAATGCTGGAGCAAAGAAGATAAACATTATTGGGAGGATAAACTGAGTCACAAAAGGATGATATTTTATTTTAGGATTTAAGGTTCATACTTCAGACAAGTTCAGGCTGTAGCAAGCCTGAGTGTCCCAGAGGTGGCGCATCCCTGTGCCACAGACACTGCAGAACCCTCAGCAAGGCCAAACTGAGGCTGTCTCCCAGGATAAAATATGTCTTAGACTGAGCATTTATACATATGCTTGTAACTTAAACCAGAACCCATTATAACAATCAGCATCTGACATTTTAAAATGTAAAGTGCATCCTCCAACTGCACAAACAGTGCAGTGTTCTGGGAGCACTACACCAGACACATGGTGCCTGATTTAAGGAGACTTGTGCGCTTTCTCGTTACAGTAAACACCTATTTGTTCAACACGACTCCACACAAGCACAACCCAGGATCTCGGGTACTTTCTCCACAGCTTACAGTTAGGCCATTTCAGGTTTTAGTAGACTTTTCTTGTTGGAGAGCAGTATAGGAAATTTAAAGACAGCAAAGGCAGTCACATGCAGCAGTTTGACTGCAAGTCTCACTTTTTACATGACCAAAAAAATACTTCGGGAGTTGCCAGTTACAAGAAGTCAGTAAAGGAATTGATTCTGTAAATTTTCAGCAAACAGATTGCCTGGCTTCCTGCATCTCTTCAAACTGACCTGATGCTCTCACTTTGTTGAATGACCACAGATGAACCAGTAGTGAAATGCAGGGACACATAAAGCAGATTCACCCCAGGCCCTGAACTGCTCCAGGCACCAACTCTGAGCTGGGAAAAGGAGACCCCAAGCAGCAACCCCACAGCACTGACCTTACCTGGTCTCGTGGTGACAACACTGCTGCCAGCAATGTCTCAGGCCAAATGCATTGCAGAAAGAACTTGCTGCTTTCCCTGAGCTCTTAAACCTTCCCCTGCACTCAGGACCAGCTGGGGCTGCAACACATTCTCAGCAGTGCCTCACCCAACAGGTGGGTAAAAGAATCACTTTGATTAAAACCACCTGCAAGCTGCAGCCAGGGCTGGCTGAAGCAACAGGAGCTTCCCAGGAAGGGCACCTGCTCTCCCTGCAACCTGCTGCATGCCAGTGGGCATGCAACCATGGCATCGTGCAATCAATAAGGCTGGAAAAGACCCCCAAGGTCATTGAGTCCGCCCCTTGGCTGAGCACCACCACGTCAACTAAACCAACGTGCCACATCTAGTCATCTCCTGAAGCACTCCAGGGATGGTGACTCCACCTGGACTTCCCTGGACAGCCTGTTGCAATGCCCTGGAACCACCAACAGCCTCTAGGCCAGCCGATGGCAAGTTTAGCAGCAGCAGTCTCTCTGCCACAGCCCACCCTCTGCTGCGCTCAGGAAGGCCAGGCAACAGGGACAGAGGGTCCCTGCCCCATCCCAGTGGGGCTTTTAGGGGCACTTTGGGCACTCACAGATAACCAGACTTTCCATTCATCACGTCCTAACTCCATTCCCCACACAGCTGGATTTGACAGCCCCCTCCATCATTTCACCTCATCAATCTGTGATGTTAAAGCCCATGGTTTATTTATTTCTTTACTTCACTAATAAAGCACATTATCTACAATGATTAATTTTGCAATAAAGAAACAACACTACTACAAATGGTGGTCTAAGACAGCCTAGGGAGACTCTACAAAGTTCACATCCTAAATCCATCTCTCTGTTAGCTGTGAAACATCATTCCTCAGAGTACTCGGCTTGTTAACACAATTCTTCTACAACCAAGTCCGTGGCTCTGTTCCCACGTGGGGAATAAGCACCACTCCCAAGCTAAGGAATAATTAATTTACTAGTTTTGAGGGGGTTTGGTTCAAACCTCAAAAATGAGGATATGTTATTTCACTTAACTGTGATACAACAGGATTATCTCAGATGTCAGATATTCATTCTCTTAGAGTACTGTTGATGGATGAGAATACTAAATGGAAGAAGGATTATGAATATGGAGTGGTATGGGTCTATGAAAAAGAGAACTAGTCCAATTCACAGAATAATGAATTTCAGCTTGGTTGATAAATGTAATCATTTGGGTAAGATATTTGTCTTTCATAAACTATTTGAAATCATACAAACATGACATTTTGATTAGGGCAAAAAAGACATAATGATAGAGAGCCAAGCTGTCACAGATCAAACAGAAAAAAACCCAGACTGATGGGTCCCACAGCAAAGAGGGAAAGACAGAGACGATACGTTCCCTGTGGCATTCCACAGGGACAAGTCCTTGGCTTTTTGCACTCTGGTACTTTGCCAGCAGCCTAAAGGAACTATAAAAACATCACTGGTAAAAGGGAGTGACACAAGCTGGAGGAGCTGGCCATGAGCTCCCCCCAGCCAAAGCCCTGGGCAGGCCAGCAACTGAACCTTTGCACGGGCTTGAAATGGAAAGACAGGTCTGGGCACCAGCAGCTCAGGCCACTTGCACACAGGAACTGCCACGGCAGGCCGAGGGTAGAGCATTCAGCTGGCCACTGCTGTGGACAGGGGCCTGCACAAGGCCAAAGGCACCAGTATAGGCAGAGAGTCCCCTCTGCCCATGTCCCCCTGCACCAACACAATGGGCACAGTGTGGAGACTCAAAGGCTACCTGGGTGCAGCACAGTACTGGGCAAAAGAGGCTCAGCTGGCACAGCAGATGCCAAGGCAGGCACCCAGGGAGACATTACAAGAGATGCTGGTGAGGGAGGGCTCCAGCCCATCAAGGCACCACAAGGAACCACGGTTAAGGCTTAAACTAAGCAGGTTAAGACTATAATGGGATATTTTTACAGTGAGGGCAATTAGCTATTAGGAATTCTTATCAGAGGTTGTAACGGGTTCTCCACTACTCATTTATTAACTTTGATCATGAAGATGGGATCTCTGTCTAATCAGCCAGCTCTGGTTCATACAGGAATTCAGGGCAATCCTGCAGCCATGGAGACAGGAGTGACATGGTCATGAGGGTCCTTTCTGTAAGCATGCAAGCTCTTAACATCAGCGCATACCCCTCTGCTTTCCCTCTTTACCTGGCAGCTGCTATTTCAACGGTTGTACAGATCTGTACAGTAACAGGTCTTTAGACAATGCAGATAGAAATTGTGTGTGACCTCAGCGACTGGTGCACACACATCACATGCCCAGGTGACCAGGCCAACGCCAGCAGCGGGGATGTGGAAGGGCTGAGATCAGTGAGGGAGCTCTGAGGAGCAGGATGGAGGAGCAGGAGGGCTTGGCTCCAGCATTCCTGCTGCAGAGTAGCGAGACCGAGCCGCCGTACCCAACTGTGCAGGTCCAGACAGTGGCTCTGCCACCACCCACCACATCACTTGAAAACGGACGGAAACGTCGGGCAGTCGGGTGATTTCATCTTCTTCATAAACTTCTTGAACTCTTTGTTCTTCTTGTCCCACTTGTAGATGGCTGTCAACAGGTACTGAGTCTTCACCTGGCGGCCCATGATGAGGAAGTAGTGGCTGAGGTTGTCCAGCTGATGGCAGGGACAGTCTGCCCCATTTTTTAGGAACAGCACCAGCTTCTTCAGGTTCTTCTTCCGGATGGGCCCCAGCTTCAGTGCCTTCCGCTTCCGTGGAATGATCATCTTGTCCCCATTCTCCTTCTTCACTTCCTTTATGGTCATCTTAAGAGCTGCAAAACAAGATGGGTGAGGGGAAAAACAAAACTCCTCAGCAGCCTTCACCAGCACAACACCTCTGCTAAGTGAGGCTGAGGGGGCAGCAGTGCCATGGCCCGAGGACGGCAGCAATGTCCTGTCCCACTGCAGACATACAGTGCCGTGTTCCATTCCTGCAGTCCCCTTCTCTGCTCCTGAATCCTCCTGCTCCATGGCATCATCCTGGCCATGACCTGGCCCACTGTGACACTCACACCCTCGCACCTGAGGTGGAGCTGCCCCATGCCCAGGAGAGCACCAAGGTAAAACACTGACATCTTTGTTCCCCTTCCTCCAGCAAACCAGCCAGCACTTTCCATTTGAGAGGGGACTTGCTCAGCTGCCAAGCACAAATGTTAGCTGAGTAAATTAGGAGACTTCCCTGCTATAAAGGCATGGAGGGATTCTTGAAAGGATCATTTAAAAGGTCAATTTTGCTTCTCAATCATCTGTTTGTAGTCACACCGGCCCTCAGGTGCCTGTGAAACAAGATTCCAAGCACTGGATGTCTCTGCATCAGGGCTGTGGGGACCCCAGCATGCAGTCATGTATCTGCACCTTCCCTAAGAGAAGGGAAGTTGGTCTGATACACTTCCATGGAAAATACTCTCCCCTCTTTGGGTTCAGCATTTTCCCAAGTTAACTGCAATACCCCCCACCCCCCAAAAAAAAAAGGTTTTTTGCCATGACCATGAAAAGGAATTTTGCATACATGGGAAAAATGATGAAAATGTGTTGTACATTAAAACATAATTTCTGTGCCATTTGGCTCTGCCTCGTTTTTGGGGAAAAGCACATATGGCCAAAAATCACTAACATATTTTCATCATTTGGGAGCTTACTTCAGTGCTGCAGATAACTAATGCTCAGAGAGGTGATTTGTTGGCTGCTGCCCCTTCTCATTAGAGTCTCAGGGCAGTTGCAGGCAGTCCACAAAAACCTCTGGTTCTGACAGGGAGATGGGTCCCCCATAGCATCATTCCTTGAAATCCTGCTCTGCTGGAACATGTCACAGTGAACACGTGTTGCTTCCTGGATGGGAGCACTGCACGGTCCAGATGCAGATGGCAGTAGGACAGCATGACTACAATCCCAAGCAGGCAGCAGAGACTCAGGATCCCCCTTTTGTGCTCCCAGCCACTGCCCTGACAACAGGAGCAATGGTGTTTGCCTGCTCCTGTGCCAAAAATATTCCCTAGGTTTGCCAAGGGCCATGTCATGTTACACTGTTACTGTATAAGAAAGTAATCTAGGTCTGGAAACCCAAGTGAGATTTTCATTCCATCTGTTTTTCAAATTCAGGAGCTAAAGAGACTCCAGCTTTAAGGAGCTAAAGATGCTGAACTAGATCAGTTTGCAACAAATCTGGAAAATGAAGTAAGTAGTCTTCAAGCAGCTCTAAGCTCCATGACATCAACTGGGCAGCAGTAGCAGCAACATTCCTCAATGACAGCCTCACTTTCTTTACTCATGCTGACTGGAACCCTTGCACTAAGCACAGAGATGGCCAGGGCAGGAAGGATGGTAAAACACTGTCGCCCTGAAAACTAAAGCCTTCTGATAATGTTTTCATAGTTTTAGTTACTTTCCCATACAAGTTCTATAAACATAAGTTGCTTATTACATTCCTTCTAAGAAATGTCTTTTGATGGATGTTTCACATGACCAATGTGCTTGGGAAGGTGGTAACTTCATTATCCAATCCCTGGTCCTTGTTGAGAATCTATAAATACTGGAGTCAGAGAATAAAGGTTAGTTCTTTCTTGTTCTAACATTGGAAAGTGTTTGTGTGAATCATTTTGTGTCCTTTAGCGACAAAACACCATTTCAACAGCTCAATAAGAGACTTCTGCAAAATGGCTTGTTTGCAAACTGCTTTGCTGAGATGACTGCAAAGTTTGATCCTTTTTGCTAGAGGAAGAAAAGGATCTGCCAGCTAGTGGAGGTGCTGATCTACTCCAAGTATCATACACCATGGAAGACAAAGAAGGCTTGTTAATCCCGTGCTGTGGGAGCTCACAGCTGCTCCCTTCCCTGCACACAGCAGTTTGTGAGCCAGCGATGCAGGTTCATGGAAGCTGCCCAGGGGAACCATACATCCAGATGTAAACCAAAACCTCATCCAAACCTTGCTCGTGCAGAGCAGCACACAGAGCCAAGATGGGATAATGCCAAGGGGGATGAAGGAAGAGGCTGACCAAGGGTGCAAACAGTTTGTGTCAGGCTCTGTTCTTCCCGGCAGCAGTGACCTCATAACCAGCAAGAGCCTGCAGTGCTGCCCAGGTAAACACAGCCTTGCTCAGGGATCACCAAGCCTTTGGTGCTGCAGGCTGAGCAGTCACACAAGCATGATGATCTCTGCTCAGCCCTCATTGCTCTGCAGTGACCTGGCTCCCCAAATTCCTCTTGTTCACTTAACTGGGCCACATTCCCTAAGTTACAACCCACATTCCAGGTAAGGTTCCCAGGTATGAAAGTGTTCCATAGTGACAGGCCAGACATACAGCTTTTGCACGGCGCACCAGGAAAGTGGTGCCTGAGGGAACATTCATTCATTCCGGTGTGCACCCCACTCTAAGGGCTCAACACCACACAGTGGGAGGCAGCCTCCAACTTCTGACTTTCCTAGAGCATGACATTTGGAAGGGGGGACCACGGGGCTGCAGCAGCCAGCCTGGCGTCTCCCCAGCCCTGGGAATGCTGCCGCAGCAGGCAAAAGGCTTGAGTGGGATGCTTTGAGTCTTGGCTCCAGGATGCAGATGAGCTGCCAAAGCAAACAGCTTCCTCACTGGGAACCTTGGCCTTTCCACTCCCCCCATGCTGCACCAAATCTGTATCAGCACCAAGTGGGAGAAGGGCCAGAATTGCCTCTGAGATGCCAGGACATGCTTGCTCAGACAGACTAAATATTCAGCTGTGGCTGCCAGGCAGGAGCTGGCCCCAGGAGAGTTATCCACAGCAGGAGTGTGTGCCACCTTTGCAGTCCAGCAGCTGCGTTGTGACCACAGGCTACTTCAGCATAGCTGTGGCATTGGTAGCAGCACCGGCCCCTGCCACTCCACACGTTACAGTGGCCCAAGGGGCTGCAGGATCAACATGCCACCCACTTTCTTACCATTTACTTTCATGGGACACCCACATTTTCCAGCACAAGCTTTTCCAAGGATGGCGCTGTATCGGGGTCACCCGCTGAGAGCAGGAGTGCCTGTGTTCTGTTCACAACCCACTACCACGCACCATTCCTGTTCCCACTGGCACCTCCAGCTCTCTTTTTCAGCACAGGACAGCCTGGGACTAGGTTACTGTCTCTGCTGTTCTCCTGCCTGCACGGGAAGGGGCCCCACTCCAGCACCTCATGTGCAGGAAAGAGAATGTGAGAGAAGGGAAAGCTCCACTGCTCCTTCAGCCTCATTTTTCTTTCCTTTAGAAATCACTGAGAAGGAAGAAACCTGCCAGAAGACACATTAGGGCTGTAACAGGAGAAGGCTGCAGGCAAGGACCTGTCAGTCACAGTGAAAAAATAAACAGCATGTATTGATTGTTCTGCAGTCCCCAGT
Organism: Pseudopodoces humilis; assembly: GCF_049639895.1. NCBI lineage: Eukaryota > Metazoa > Chordata > Aves > Passeriformes > Paridae > Pseudopodoces > Pseudopodoces humilis. Next base: position 3,328,903 of record NC_142229.1, read on the forward strand.
GCCACAGAGCCTGTTCAGCAGGATCCCCTCAGACCCCAGAGAAAGGGCAGAAACAATAAATAAAATCACTAAGAGAAACAGAGCGTGGAATGAACTCCCAGAGTAAGAAACAAGTGCTGGCTGCAGCCCAGGGCAGCTGGGGGAGGTGGCTGTGGGGGCACTGGAGGCCGATCTCATGCTTCCTCTTGCATCCATCGCTGTCTCAGCACACCAGCACTACACTGAAATCTACACTGCAGTTACCCCCACATACCTGATCCAGCCCCCCGTGCTGCTCTGTGCTCAGGCCAGAGTTCTGGCACCCCTCACTCACAGCCACCCCAAAGCTGTCTTACTCTCAGAGGAGCAGCCAAACTGCGTCAAAGCAGCATGCTAGAGTCTACATTCATTCTTCCTCAAACAAAGGCAAACCCAAAGTTCTGCTGGACCATGAGGCTGGCAGTCTCCTGGCACCCCTCTGACCCCCAGCATCTTGTCCAAGATATTCTCCTGCCTTGTCTTTACAGTTTGTGTTCACAGCTCACTGCTGCTCTCTTCCTGCACTGTACTCTAGACCAACACCAGGGCTGCTACACAGCCACTTCCTACACCGGCACAGCCACACATCTGTGGTGGGCAAAGTGCTCCTCACCTCTTTTCTGTAACAAGCTGCTTGGATGTAAGAGAAACCTGCAGGAATCAGTGCAAGACCTACCAACAGCTGCCCCATGCAGCACATGTTAGTTTAAACATTTATTGTACATGTCTGGCTTTGATGAGGATCTGTAACCTGTCAGTTGCCAGTGTTTACCTTGGTGGACGTGCATGAGAAACCTCAGTCTGAAGGTTTGGAAGTTTATAATAGTGTCAGATAAACAGCTTTCCTTGAGAAATTGCCCCATGATAGTAACCTCCCAAGACTAAACAAAGATCCAAAGGCCATGCACTCTGCTTCGGGAAAACTTCCTGAAGCCAATGTTTCCTCCACTAGCCACTCCCTCTGCTGAGACGTCCTTCTCACCCCTACACTGCCTTCCCTCTCAGGGCACAGGTAGGACCAGCACTGAATCCCGTGCTCCTGCTCCCCAGCTGGCTATAGACAGGCAACATCTGCTCAGAAATAATTCCATCCTTTGGACAGTCACCACTGTCTTTCCCAATAACAACTTACACTGTGGGCAAGTCACTGTCCCAAGCCGCTCTGCCGAGGCAGGGAATTCTTCTGGTTTGCCTCTGCTCCCCGTTGTATAACTGTCCATGGGAGCATGGGAGGAGCATGAGAGGATACTTAGCAGCAGAAGCTGATGACAAGCATGCAGTTAAGTTTTTATTTCCCTTCTCTTCTCGGATCACTGCTTGCACACCTCTGGCAAGGGGACGGGTATTGCAGTGACCCACCAGCACTGGATCCACCTCGCTCCTTCTCTGGGATGAAGGTCCCCCAGACTGGGGCAATGCCTCTGCATCACTGCAAGCCCAGGCAGGAAGCTCTTACCCAAAGCAGGTGTGCTTCTCCCTCCCTCCCTGCCGTCTCTCCCTGTGTGTATCGCAGTAAGGCAGGGGCAGCTCTGATTCAGCTCCCATGGCCTGCCCAGAACAGAGCTCTGAGCACCCCAACTTGGAGCACTCAGCACCTCCCACTCCCCAGCCAGGCCATGCATTGAATGTCTGCTTCCATTCCCCAAGCAAGCCAGAAGTATGCACATTCCTGAGGAACTGTTACAGGGGTGTTCCCGTTGATGCTTTTCCCTGTTAGAAAAAGCCTGTGCTGAACTTAGGACTTCTGGCATACCAAATCTGCAGGAGAGTTGAGAATTCATTTCCAGCAGAAAGGGCAACACACCAGCATGCAGAGCAGGTTTGGGTTTGCATAAGCACGCTCCAGTACAAGGCACATTCAAGTGCTAATCCCCCAGGAATGCACACCTTGTTCAATATGCCTTTAATAATCTTCCGGGAAAGTTACATACACCAGCAAGGATGTCAAAACCAGTTAATTCTGGGTTTGATCTGAGAAAGCTAATATATTTCCTTGTGATAATCTTTTCTTTTTTTAAATGAAGTTCAGTTTACCTCTGATTGTCTGACTCACTCATTTAGGACAAAGCTTTCAAGTAGCTTTGCATTTTTTAACACCCACCTCCACATACCCACACTGACATCTAGAGGCACACGTGCCTGGCCTTGGGGACAGATGGCAGGACACAGCAGCACCAGCGCGGGCAGGCAAACATGGCAGTCCCATTCTAGCCCACACAGGAGTCATGCTGCCCCATGCCCAACTCCTCCCTGTGAGGAGAGCCTCCCTGTGCCCAGAGTGCTCCTTCTTACCAAACTCGCTGGCACACAGGTGCTCCACAATGGCCTCCGACTTCATCTCGTTGTCACAAGGGGGACACACAGTCGTTCCTGGCAAGAGAAAAGAAGTGAAGACAATTGAGAGCCGGCAAGAAGCCAGCACAAGTAGGATCGCAGATCCAGACTGCCCATGCTGTCAGACCACCACCCTCAAGGGGGATCCGTGCCCATGCACCCTGCCACGGGCTCCCAGGTCCCATACAACAACACCCTAGTAGGTGTAAGGAACCATCCACCAGCTCACAGGGCAGCACTGGCCACAGGCAACCTTCTGCCAGCCCCACTCCAATGCTGTCAGTGGGCCCAAGGCCAGACACAGGCAGCTGCTAAAGGCAAAAGGACAGCACTGGCAAAGAGAGGAGCTCTCAGAGCCAGGCATTCAACTGAGGGGAGCCGCCTGACAAGGGGCATGGCCCATAGCCTGCTGACATTCCCTCCCCATGGCATGCCAAGGCAGGCATACAATGCCTGAACCCCAGCACAGCAGGAGGATGCTGCCCAGAGATAGCTCAAGTGCCAAGGTGCTACCCTGGTGCCAGGCAAGGGGGTTCAGGACAGGGACAGCTCAGCTCAGTACCATGTTCCTCTCAGCCCTGGGGACCATCCCACAGACTGCCCAGGCATTGCTCAGGAAGCCCCTCACCACCCTCCCTCCTGCCCTGTCCCAGAGCTGCACTGGCTGGAGATGGACCAGCACAGCTCTTGTGGATGCTGCCACCACCAACAGCGGTCATGCTCTTTTGAGTCCAGGGCAGCCTCATGGCTCCAGCAGAGCAGAGCCACCTCTGCTTGTCAGTCACTGGCAGTAGCCAACATCTGCCTCTCGGGAAATGCCAGCCATGGGAATTTCACTGGGATCTGGGAGCAAAGCTCACTTCACCCAGAGAGTAAGAATCTGTTTCAGGTTCCTGTCTGCAGTTGGGACAGACCACCCAGCAGCAGAGATGTAGACTTGAGCTACTGGCAGATTAATTTATTGAGCTGGGAGATGTTGCTTGTTCCTGGTCCAGCAAGATGGAGGGCTCTTCCCACACAAGGGAGTTATTCTCAGGGACAACACTGCAGCAAAACATCTGCCAGTCCCAGCATGTAAACAGAGCACTCATGGCCTTCCAGCCCTCAGCCAGGCCAGCAAATCCGCAGCGTTGCTGAACCAAAAAAACAGAGAGGTGTCCAGAAGAGAGGTGCAGAGCCAGAACTGCTGGCAAGAGAGGCACAGCCACGACCATGGTGTCGTGTCTCCTTGGCCACAGATGCCCCACAGGGATTCAGGCCAGACATTCGTTTTCTGTGGCTTGTTCTTTCCCTGTCACCACCCCCAAATCTCTTCTGTGCCAAATGCTAATTCCTGGGGACATGCGCCATGACTTTATTAATCACACTTGCAGAGCAACTGGCCTTTCGCTCCTCCGATGTGCAAGTCACAAGTCAGCCTTCACAGCACCAACATCCACCTCCCCACTCTCTGTATCCCTGAGAGCTGTCCATCACCCAGGTAACCTCTTCCAGAACCCTAACGTACAACTGCCACTATCACCATCTCACTCAGAAGCCAGCCTTTGGAGATACGATGACATCTCTTAACACTTGATTTTTAAAATCAGCAGTCAGAATTTTTGTTTCCAGGCTGCACATTTAATGAGCTCATGACAAGGGAGAGAGGGTGCTCATAGGAAGGTGATACAGGCCCAGCTGTCCATCTGCTGCAGAGCCAGGAGTTCCTCACTGTGCTGGGGACCACTGTCAGAAATAAGCAGGGGGTACCTGCCATGCCAAGTACTTCAATCTGCCTCAGCAGCCGAAGTGCACATGAGGAGGGCAGCCAAGCCTACACCAGCCAGACAAATGTGAAAGCCACTGCAGCATCCACTCTATGAGCTTTCCAGGCAACCAATTAAAATAGAAAAAAGAAAAAGCAAACAAAAATGGAAAATAAGACTCATTGTTCCCTGTTGCAAATACAGGCTTTGTTCTAGCTGTGTTCCAGTAGCCCCTGAACAGGCTGTAACACGCCCAAGGTGGCGGAGACCCCTGCCTTGCTGCACCAGGGCCCAGAGGCAGCAGCCATCTGTGGGCTGGACCTGGGAGCCCCTGGGTAGTCCCTTCCACAGACAGCAGCTTCACTTGTGCACAATCCCCCTTCCCTAACTTGAGCAGGTTGCTCAGAGTCCCACCTGACCATGAATGTTTGCAAGGACAGGGCATCCACCATGTTTCTAGGTAACCTGTGCCAGTGTTTTACAACCCTCACTGCAAAAAACTTCCCCTTTATATCCAACCTAAATCAACCCATCCTCCAGTTCTGCCTCCTGCAGCTCTTTTACAGCACAACAGGACTGCAGGAGACACTGTCTCCTGACAATGGGAAGGAAAATTGTCCTCTGCTCTGGGTCACCACATCACACTACAGTCAGGAACACAAATGCTGGGGGCCCAGCCAGCTCCTGCACAGCTCTGTGCCTTCAGGAAAGTTGCTGTTCTGTGGAGCCACAGCTACCCCAAAACTGCAAGTCCTCCCATCTGTCCTGAGGCATTACAGCAGACATTTCCAGCCCATCCTCTGGGTCCAGTGCAGGTTGGCTGGGGCCCATCTGATGCAGCTGACAGCTCAGCTCCAAGCACAATCTCAGCCTGCCTCCAGCTCACTTGTTCCCTGCTGACCATTTTCCAATGCCTGGCTGTAGAGCCAGCTTACTCCAGGGGCAAGAGAAGGAATGTGTAATGCTGTATTAATCTGCAACTCCCCTGATGCATCCTGTGGGCCTGCAGGCTTTACTGCCTGTGCTTAAGGAGAAAGGAATTCAGCAGGTCAGCTCTTAGAGAGGCAGAAACAAATTCCAATTTCAAGGTGTTAATGGGGAAAAAATACTGAAAGGGTTTGTTCTTATTAGTACCAAGAGAAAAGTGGGGACACTGCTTGGTTCTGACCCTCTTTGAATCAACAGAAAACACCTCTGTGCCCAAGAGCAAAGGGGCTCCAGGAGCTGGTGTTGACAGAAAACACAGACAAACCATGGCCAGGGTGCACATAGTAGAACCCAGGCAGATGAAAGTACCAGCCAGCACAGGCACAAGGACTGAGCTGCAGGTCACCTAGGATGACTCGACATCTGCAGGAAGTGGTAGTACCAGAGCTGAAGCAATGGGTGCCTCACGGGCCATAAACAGATACTCTGTGGCACACAGGAGATTCTGCAGTGCTGGTTCACATCACAGTAATGGTTGCAATTAACTTTGCTTTTTCCACCCCAAACTGAGGCATCACAAGGAAGCAGTAGTGTCCCAACCCCAGTGCTGCCTTCAAGACAGGTCAGAAAGGTAAAGTTGCTAAACTACTCAATGGAAAACCTGGCAGGTGCTGCTCATTTAGAAGCCTGTTCCCAGGTCTTGGCTCATTAATGTCTGTAAAATGAATTACCTGCACACAGCCCAGACTATTACAGACCCTGGAAGGGCCAGCTCAGATCCAGCTGTCCCAGGAGCATGCTTGGCTGAAAGTCCCTGGGGAGAAGCAACCTTTGTACCTGCAACACAGAACACGGCTGCGGTCTTGACCAAGGGTCCAGGTTCATATAAGACATATTAATTTAGAGCATTCCTGGAAAACAACGATGTTTTCCAGCAGTCACATCAGTAACGGCAAGCCATGACAAGGAAGCCAGTATGTCTGTGCTGCCATCACTGTGGGGAAAGGCTGAGTCCCTGGCAATGAGATCAGCCAGAGCTCAGCCCCCTGACACCCCACCCCGCACTGGCACGAGCTTCACATTCCACCTGCCTCTGGATGTCATTTCCAAGATGTGCCATGGGCCCTCATGTACAGCTCCTCTGGGTACGGAGTTCGGGGGTGCTCCTCTGCCTGCCGTGTCACAGTCACTGTGCCAGGGCTCTGCACTGCCCTCCGCACACCCAGCACAGCTTCTAGAGACTCCTCAGGGAGTCACCCCTCTGCTGCAGGATGCACTCCGTTGTTCCTGTCCTCTATCAGAAGGGCTCCCTGAAGTACGAGTCCTTTCAAGATGGGCAGGATGACACTGCACAGTCCCCACCGGCTGGGTTACTTCTCCCAGTCGAGCACCACATACAGCCTTTGTCTGTACAAGTCCCTGCAGACGAGCTCTGACACAGCGCAGAAGCCACAGAAATCACTCAACCCCCAGCCCCGAGCTCCTCCCGAGAGCCGGCACTATGCCCCCGTGCCATCAGGAGTGACAATTCCTTCCGATGAGGCTCTGCTGGCCAAAAAGCACTGCAGTCTCCTAGAGCCCCCTGCCATCTCCCTCTACAAACATTCCTCCTGCCAGCCTTTCACAGTGTTCCAATAGCAAACACTGAAGTGACACCAGGATATTTATTTATTTTCAAGTTTCCAGCAACAAGCCAGAGTCACTGCAACTTGAACAAGCCAGTCTGGCACCACAGAAACGTGCTGCATGCAATGGAAACAAACACGAACCACGTTCACTTTCCCTAGTCGTTTCTGGGCAGGTTTCTTGCTCCTTCTCCAGCCCACCCGAGGGCAGAGCTGGATCTCCACTGCACGCCCAGGCACCAGCTGCCCAGACTCTTCCCTAGGACTGCACTGGACATGGGGGATCCTGCCAGGACTACGGTCACAGTTGGCTTCAGTCAGCCAGCACTTTCTGCCATGGCATACATCCTCCTGCTGCCCAGAGCAGCCCTGCAGGAGTCTGGCTCGGGAGCAGAACCAGGACAGTGCAGTATCTGAGCACAGAGGGTCACACTTTGGTCCATCAGGGCTGGAGCCCGTGCAGGTATCAGAACAGGCACAACCCCACATGTCCCAAACAGCCTGTCCCAAGGCTCTGCGATGGGGATGAGGAGCTGGCAAGGCATCCCACCTACCTTAGGACAGGAAGGCACAGAGAGTGAGTGCTCAGAGGCCAGAGGAGGGCCGCTGCCAACAAGAGTTCAAATGAGCCTCCTCCTGCCACAAGAACCCCTTCAGTCCCATGTGGCCCCTTCTGGGCTAACACCTGGCCTGTCAGCTCAGAGAGGAGTGCCAGGAGCAGGGCTGCAGCACAAGCCATGCCTTACCTTTGGGCCTGGAGACCTCGGTGGCATTGGGAGCTGTCATAGCAATGCAGACATCATCCTGGGGAAACTGGTCGCACTTGAGCATGTCTGGCCAGAAGAAGCCAAAGAACTGCATGACAGGCTCACAGGAGTCACGCACGGCCTCGCAGAGCCAGCGGCAGGGGTAGACCGGCCGGTCCAGGCACACGGGGGCAAAGAGGGAGCAGAGGAAGACCTGGGTGCCCATGTGGCAATTCTTGTTGAGCAGTGGCACCCAGCTGCTGGCCTGGTGCTTCACTTCGGCCATGGTCTCGTGGTCCAGCAGGTTGGGCAGCACCATCTTGTCGTAGCCCACGCTGTGGCAAAGCCGCAGGTCGGCAGGGATGGCCACGCACTGGTGGGGTTTGGCGTAGAAGCGCCCGCCAGGGTAAGGGCCCAGGTCTGACTGGTAGCTGACATAGTCGTACTCGCTGGCCACGCCGCAGGCCAGCAGTCCGGCGGCCACCGACACCAGCACCCGCAGGGCTCCACCGGGCCCCCCCACGCTGCCCATCGCTGCGACCCGCCGACGGTGGCCCCGACAGCACCTCACGCCGCGACTCGCGGGGCGCCCGCCGCCGGCGCCCGCCCCCGGGGACCCTCCTCGCACCCCCACCGACGGCCCCTCCGCTGCCCCTACCCGCTCCCCTCAGAGCCCCGGAGGACGCCGCGCTCCCGCCGCGCTCCCGCCGCCCCGACCCCGGCCCCGCTCTAGCCGCGCTCCGGCCGCGCCGCGGGTTTGTGAGCCCGCGGCAGCCAATCAGCGCGCAGCCGCCCGCCGCGCGCTCGCCCGCAGCTGTCAATCAGTGGCGCAGGAGCCAATCCCGCCCCGCCCCGCCCAGCGCGGCCCCGCCCCGCCCCGCCCAGCGCGGCCCCGACGGCCCCGCAGCCCTGCCCGGCCCGGCGTCACCTGCCCCGGTGAGGGCCCGCGGGGCCCGGCCCCGCGGCACTGGGGGCCCGTGGGGCCCGGCGTCACCTGCCCCGGTGAGGGCCCGCGGGGCCCGGCCCTGCGGCACTGAGGGCCCGTGGGGCCCGGCGTCACCTGCCCCGGTGAGGGCCCGCGGGGCCCGGCCCTGCTGCGCTGAGGGCCCGTGGGGCCTGGCCCCATGGAGTGCAGCGGGGGGAGCGCGGGGTACCGAGAGACCTCCCCCGGGCGGGCCGCCTGAGCTCGCCTCCTAGCATCGCTCGGCTGCGTCCCCGGCGGGCGGCCCGGATCCCCCGGAGCCGTTCCCGGTCTCTGAAGCCGGGGCGGCTCTGGGAGGTCCCGGCGCTCCTGAGCGGCCGTTCAAAGGTTGCAGATATTTCTGTGAGCCCGGACTGGACCGTGCAGAGTTCATTTCCCAGTTGACAAATTCCAACAGAAACCATGACATTGAAAGAAAGAAAAGCAATAGCAACCAAACAAAAGGCAGGAGAAAGGGGGTCTGTTCAGCAAAGTGGTATCGCATTTGGGTACCCTGTTCCAGATGCACTGGAGGAGCAGGAGCTGCATTCCCTGTTCCTCCAGCAGCACCAGGCCCTCGCCACCCTTACTCCGCTCTGCTCCTCAGGCCTTGCAAGCACTTGCTGCCCTCCGAGGCCAGGAGCTGTGTCCGTGCAGGACAGAGGCCATGGGGCCGCCCAGGAGCCAGCACAGACGTGTGGCAGCCGCCAAGCCGGGTGCCCCTTGGTGCAGGCCAGGCAGAAGAAGCTGGCTTGGTTCTTGTGCACAACATCTGGCCATTAAGCAGCTCTGCCCTCGTGTGTCTACAGGTCCCTGTCCTAGGGAGCTCTCCTGAGCTCCCTCCTCTAGAATCCTCCAAAGCTCCCCTTCTTCCTGCTGCCTTCTGCTCAAACAACTTGTACTACTTAAAACAGGAACTACACCTCATTGAGAGGTAAATGGAAGAGGCTCTGCAGCCTGGAAGCCTGAAAGAGCCGCTTTGACCTGAGGGCCAGCAGAAGAGAACAACAGCCAGTTAGCACCACTAATGAAGTGAACAATTTAGCAGTAAATAGGGGACCTGGGAATTGAAAGAGGCGGTGGAGCAGGCCCTCTCCTGCTACTTGGGCTCAGGAAATCGTGGCAAAGCAGTGATCACTGTTTGTACCAAGAAATAGCTGCAAAATTGACTTCTCATTCCTTGAGAAATTCTGATAGTATGGAATCTGCTTTTGCCGAAACTAGTTTAGAAACACTGGAACATCCCATTCTGAGAATTTAGAAAACAGTGCTGTGTCCCAGGAAACAGGTGTAATGTGGAACAGGGCACTGATCTGCTCTAAGATTTATTCAGGCATCCTGATTTGCATCCAGGTGTTACATCCATGGGCACAAGTCTCTGTTTGGGAACCAAACTGTGCCGGTGCCTCTCCATTCTCCATGGCAAGATCATAGGAAAGTCTCAGAGCCTCTCTATTTGGAGAGCAGCAATGGGTGCATTTGACTTTGGCACTGCTATGATCCTTCTGTTCCAGGCTGAGGCATGCCATAGGAATGTAATAGGTAGGCAGGCAAGGTGAGGACTTGAGAAACTCTTGTTCAAAACTTGGAGATCTCTCCAAAGGCAACAGCAATAAAACCGGAATAAAACAACAGTCAGGGTTCCAGCTATCTGCAGGTCAGCAAATACCATACCACGTAGTACCAGGTAAATGTTCTGTCATGGTCACCCCAGGGATATGTGCCCTGGAGCATCCCACACTGATTAGTGGGTTTCACTGCAGCCCTGACACACTGAATAGTAGCTGCTGAGCCTGCCACAGTTCATGGCTCTTGATCCAAGCAGGAAAGCTACAATTCAGCATGCCTTGGCTGCTAATCTTGGTCTGTACACATGCATGGTCCGTACAGTTCCTGAGCTTGGCCCAGGGAAGGTCTTTGCTGGCTCCCTTCTCTCTTCTGTGGCTGATATCCACATTCATGCCAACAGCACCTGAATGGGAATCCAAGAGTAAATTGTAAACTGAAATACAATTGACCAGCAAATACAATTGCTGGCAAAACATTTTTTATTTAAAAAATATAAGAAACCAGGGAGAAGGAGGAAAAAACCCAAACCAAGTGAAAATGTGAACTCTGGTCTAGGGCCACTAAATTGTTTAATACACGACATAAGACCTCTTAGAGAGCAGCTCCCCAAGAAGGGCTGCTCTTCCAGCAGACCTCTTCCAGACTGCAGATGTACTTTTCTGAGTGAAGCCTGCACAGCCATTTCCCTTCATAATTATGTCGCCCACTGCTTCTTAAATCTCTGCCTTGTCTCTAATGTCATAGCCATTTATTGTTGTGTTTCCCACAGGGACTGACATTTTCTTATTGGATAATGAGATGCTTTGCACCATACACCATTCTGGTTGTCCCAAGACCTCTCCTGCCCTGTGAAAAGCCCAGTCCAATTAACCATGGCTATTCCTGGCTCCATTGTTCATCCCAGCAGCCTGCAGGACCAGGCACTGCCCTCATCTGCAGCTCAGCATCCCACTCTGCTCCATGTCTACCTCTGGTGGCTGCTCAGTGGTGACTGGGCAGGTGGCAGGTGACATGTCACCATGCTGCTGGCAGCAATGTTCCCCCACCTGTCCCATGCTCCCTGCCCACACTGGGCACACTCTGCCCTGGCCACCTGGTGCTGGAATGCACCTTTCCCTGCATGCTGCACTGGGGAAACAGGCAGGCATGGGATAATAGAATATATTAGCCCTGAATCCATTCAGGCCCTGGCTCTTTATGAACAAAGCCTGCTAACTGAGCTGATTTTTGCCAAATGACTGGCTTTCGTGCATGAGCAGCAAAGTGGAGCCCCCAAATACTCCCATGCAACAAGCGCTATTGCCCAGGGCTCATTGTTTTACTCCTGCACTTGAGGGCACGGAGGAGTCACGGCCTTGCCTGCCCTGGCATTTCTTTTCCAGTTTCCCACCACTACATTAGCCCTGTCTTAGCCCCAGCAGAAGCAGCAGTGACGGGAGAGATGAGACAAGCTGGCCACAGGTCCCTACAGTCCCTGTCCCAGGACTCACACTGTCCCTTGGTGCCCATGCCCCCTCTCTGGGGGCAGATGAGATGCACCAGCAGAGGCAGCCCACCTACCATGGCCCTACATGGAGAGCCCACCATGCCACCCCTGCAGCAGGGCAGCTCCTGGACGCTCCAAGGGAATATTTGCTTTAGATTAGACCCCCCTCAGCCCACTGAGAGCTGATAGCCCCTGCCCAAGGGTCAGAGCCCAAGGAGGATGTTGGTTTTGCCATGTTTGTTTTCTGGTTTTCTTAGCAGATTGTTCCAATACTCCAATAACACTGATGCAGCCAGGAACACTCCCTCGCCCCATGATAAGGGAATCTGCACAGGGAGGTTTTGCAGCTCTGGGGACCTGGTCTGATGCCTCAGCCAGGTGCCCACTGCCCCTAGGGCTGCAGGAGACACCTTCACCAAAAGCTGGCTGGCAGCAGGGCCGGGATCAAGGTACACAACAATTCCAGCCAATGTCTCCTGTTTGTGTGAAATTAGCACCAATAAATGCTATAACTATACATGACCAACAACAGGTTTACAGACTAACATATAAAGGACTACAAGAGCTAATGTCGTCAGGACTGCTGAAACTCTTGACTGTCTGCCCTTAGTCTCAGGAGGGAACTGATGGCAAATGTTTACAGGGGCTTATAAATATTTATCCTGTAATAACTTGCTGCATTACAGCACATTCTTCTCCACAAGGCTCAGCTTTGCCCTGGACCAGGTGCAGGCTGCTGAGAGGGTCTGTGACATATATAAAGTTTGCCTGAATAACATACAGCAAGTGCTGGTGTTCAATAAAACAGCAGCAGCCAAGCTGCATGTGTGAAAGGCAAGTCATTCCTTACCCAACAAAAGAAAAATGTGGCTGGGAAGCGCAGGTGTGCAGGCATGTTGGTGTGGGTGCAAACCCCTTCTGCGTTGCCAGAGTAACCTGGGGAAGTGCTGCAAGTCACTGGGGAGGTTTAAATCACACTGCTGGGCTGGCGTGGTGGAAGTCTTGGCCCAAGAGTGGCCCCATGCTGCCTGAGAATGTGGGAACCTCAGCTGCTTTTGTGAGGACCCCAAAGGAAGGGGGCAGGAGACTAGCCCACCATGAGGAGATATCTCATACTTCTTGCTCTTCAGCAATCCTATCTGCCCTCTTCCCTCTAAAAATTTTTGAGCCATCTGTCCACTTATTTATCTATCCTTCTCATGCTAAATTATTTGCAAGAGCATAAGATGCCCGTGGTTTGGAAACCATGTGATAATCTCCAAGCTGCACCAGAGATGGAGTTCAGAGGTACTTTCTAACAAGAGTAAATAAGCAGATTGGAAAGGCTCCATTGTGTATATTCTAGGTTGCTATTTTCTTAACCCTGTCTCATTAAGATGGATGGAGTTTCTGCTTATTAGTAATTTGGCGAGTTCCTCTTTGTGTACACTCTGCACTTCTCACTAATGATGCTGTGCTTCAGTGATTAACAAAAGAGACTTCCAGCATAGTCAGTGAAAACACAGCCACGCACTTGGGGCACTGGGACGGAAACCCAACATTCTGGAGATGCCCTCTGTGGAAGGCAAGGAACTGCAAAGGAACTGCAGGAAAGACAAGGAACAGCAAAGGAGAAGGTGCTGGTCATGAAACCATTTCTGACCCTCAAATGATTTTGACCTGAGGACATTGGTTCTTTGATTTACATGCATAATTGCAGAGTTGACAGAGCCTGTAACAAAGTGATTCAAAGCCCTTCCTCAGCTGTTCTTAAGACACATCTGATGGAGAAGAAGCTGGCACTGCTACTGCCTGGATTTACAGCTGGCCATTAAAGTATGTTTACAAGTCTTTAGTACAGTGTACACATCTGGTAAATCATTGATTGAACAAATAGTTCCTCCTGTCATGCTCCCTCTCTCAACTTTTCCTACTACTCTGGTACCCAGCCCAGAGGTGTGCATGTGGTGCCCAAGCAGGCAGACACAGGTACCCACACCTGCACATGTAGCCTGGGTTGTCACCGACATCTAGATGCTGTTGGACACAGACCTACACAAAAGTCCCATGCAGATCCTCAGCATGAAGGTCAGCTGATCTGACCTTACCTACATACAGTGAAAGGTGCTCTTGCTGGCATTCTTGCTAGCATGTATTCAGATCCCTTAGTGCTCTTGGTCACATTACTTTTAAACTCAGCCAGACCAATCACCTGCACAGGGCAGAGTCCCAAGTGGGTATACAATGAACAAGAGAGGCAGCTGTTGCCTCCTGGGACACTCATGAGAGAAGGATGTCAGGAGCCTTTGCCAACCTGTCAGCTGCCTTGCATGGGCCAGCTGGCTGGCATGGGCCACACGCAGCTCCTCAGCACTGACCAGATCCCTGGTTGCCTGTGGGCTGGGTCTCCCCAACACCAGGGGCTCTTACCAAGGAGAGAGAGCCAGGGCTGGCAGGACTTGGGTTTGCTGCACAGGTACAGTGGAAGAAAAGCAGGATGGAAACAAGGCACAGCTCCAAGTACATGGGAAACAACTTCCCTTTTCCCAGGAAAGGGAAAAGGAAATCTCTTTTCCCAGGGAAACCAGGAAACATTGCACACAGCCCATACAACAGACTTCACTGCAGCCTTCCTTGCAGCAGGAAGAAAATGCTGTTTGGTGTTTTACCGAGCATGGCAGTGGCTGGGGCTGAGGAGCAGCAGGAGCTGCAGGCCCCCACCATTGCTCATTGTGCCATGCACAAAAAGCATCTGGCCAGCTGTGCAGTCATCTGTTGCTAGACCCTCGCTCTTGTGGCCACAGACCTAGGCAAAGGCCAAAGGGTAAAGGGCAAACCATGGTAGCAGAAACAAAGCTAGATCAGCTCATTCATGCAAACCTTTTAAGGAGCTTTTAGTGGCAGGATGATGAGCGATAGGAGTGCAGGACTCACTGCCTGTGTGTGAATTGCTGTCGAGACACACAGCATGCCAGGTCTCATGCAGTCACTTGGGAGTGGTTGAAAAGGTGCAGGGTCCTGGAGGCTTAATTATCCTTAAGGATGATCGAAGTTCGACTCCTGTCCCTGCTCATGTGCCTGAGGATCCCACCCTGTGCCTGAGAGTGTTGTCCAAACTCTTGAGCTCTGGCAGGCTTGGGGCCATGACCACTGCTCTGGGGAGCCTGTTCAGTGCCTGATCAGCCTCTGGGGGAAGAACTTGCCTCACTTCTCATTGTCACCCCCTCACCACCAGACACAACATCCATCTGTGCTCAAATCCTACTCTAGTATCTTCAAAGTTAAGGTCTCACGTAAGCACTTTCCTGAACAAAAACTTAAGAGAAATGCCTGCAAGGCAGGGCCAGTCCTGCTCTTCCCTCCTCTTTTTAACAGTGAGAAAATGGGGTGGCTTTGCCCCAAGGCAGCTTTGCCTTGGGATGGAAGGAGAGGACCCTGGGCACTCTCCTTCCATCTCCACACCCAGCTGGTGCCAGCCTGGCTTCTGAGGTAGACTGCAAGATCCCCTGGGGCACAACCTGCTGCCTCTCAGTTTCAGGGTTTTAATGGACTGGCAGGGTGTCTGGGAAGGAGGAGAGGGAAAAAGGATTTTTCTTTCCTCCTAAATAATTTTATGAAAGATTTTAAAATAGATTTAAAGAATAATATCTTCCCTCCCTTTCCCCTTTCTCAACTGTACTGTGCATTTTAAACTGTTCGTGGAAGGGAATTAATTAGCGCAGTCAGCAGAGCCTAAAGTTCTGCAGCAGCCTGTCTTCCGCACAATGGAGATCCAACGCTTTCTCCCGTGCCTGGAAAACACATGCCCAAAATCCAAGTACATACATTTTTTCTAACCTAATTCATTTTGTAGATTGATGGAGAAAATCTATAGCAAATATTTATGACTTTGCAATAAATAACCCTCACAGAAATTACAAAAGAGTTCTGGTGAGTCTCAAGGTAACTTTCAGCGACTTCCAGGGGTCAGGGCAGACTGGGATACTGAGCCCATAGTGCTTGAGCCTTTGGCTCATCTGTTTTGAATTATTGGTATTACTCAGTGTAGCATTGCTCTCAATGGAGTAGCTGTGCTGTGATTCCATGCCATATTTTATTTCTATGGCAGGAGAGAAGCTTCAATAGCTATTAGCTGTACTCTGTTGTAGCCAGGAAAAGAAACCAGGCCCCAGCGGGGAGGGGTTGGTCCTGCTGGTGTTTGCAGGCTGGCAAAGGAAGGTGTCTGTGCCCAAGGGCCTGGGACAGGACTCGGGGCCAGACACGGTGCTTTTTCCTGCCAGCTCAGAACACGGACTGCCAAGGTGCTCACAGGGGACTGGTGCTGCTCGAAAGGTGGTGTCCCAAGTGTCCCAAGGTTCTGCTGAAGGCAGCCGACAGCGCTCTGAGCGCGGCTGGAGCCAGCGAGGGGTGCTGGGTGCTGCTGGGGAGCCACACACCCACGTCCCAGGAGCCACGGCTGGGGACAATGGAGCCAGCTCATCCCCACTCCATCTTCTTAATCACCATCAGCTCTTAATCACCACAACGGAAGGAGAAGCTGCTCGCAGCTTCTCGCTGCTCTCCCGGGCATGGGCTCCTTTCAGGGCTTTCAGAAAACAGGGTCAGACGTGTCTTCTGACCTGTGACCTGTCGCTTCCCTCCTCACCATAATTATCTAATACAGCGCTCTCCCTGCCAAGTACAATGAAACAATTTGTCACTTCAATTGTCTGTCAGTCAACACTGGGGTCTTTTCAACAGGCCAACACATGTTTTTTGAGAGCTTGTCAGCAAGGGCTGTCTGGCCAGACACATAACCATGGAAAATGGAACCTTTGTTAATTCTGGTTCTTAGAAAAGTAAATCCATTCACTTGTTTTTTTCAGGCCTTCAGTTTGGAATTTGCACAAGAAGCTGAATTGCTCCTGATCCCTAAATGATTGGTCAGAGGATTTGCATGAGGAAGCAGAAATTAATTATTCTTTTCTTTTCTTTTTATTTTCTGTAATTGTGTGTTTAGAAATGAGATTACATTCTACAGCAGCACGAGGGGCTGAGGGGGGAATTGCTTTGCATTTGTTTAGCTCCTTAGAGTTAAGATCACCTAATCGTTTCAAGCATTTCCTAAGATTCCCTCTCTCTATTTCTGCTTTAATGACCAAACAAAGATTGTGCTACTTCCCGGGGAACTTTTCTGGCAGCTGAGCTCAGCAGTGGGAGCCAGGGGCTTATCCCTGTGCCGAAATAGTATTAGAATCACACAATCACTGAGGTTGGAAAAGACCTCTAGGATCACCGAGTCCAACCATTAACTAACTCAGTGCTGCCAAGGTCTTCTTGCTGCTTTTGGCTTGCAGAGCACAAAATGCATTGCAGAGCCCATGGGCTTGTGAGTCTCGGTGGCTCCTGGTGTTGGAGGAAGGCTGTCAGGATTCCAGCCAGCCTAGGAGGAAGTTGCTGGTTTCTCGATTCGCACGTCCAGTCAGCACAAGCCGGGTTGCCTGAGAAGCCCCACAGTTCCCAGGGTGCTGGGAACATCCCAGTGGGGTCACCTGAGCTGTGGGGACATGCAGCTGCCAGTTCCAAGCCCTGCACACAATAAAACTGATAACCTTGTTGATAGCACAAACTGGTAGAGAAAAAAAAAACTTCATTTTTTTGGTGCTACTTAGAGCTTCCTTCTGTTTTTCTGGTTTTTTCTTTTGAAAGCAGCACCCTTTGAATTTTTCACTTTCTCTGTTGGTACACATATGAAATCATATTTAACACTGAATATTTAATACAAGATAGGTATCTCCATTTTCAGGTATTCATAATTTTCTTTGTCATGTGGAAACTTGTGTTTTGGGCAGATATGGAATACTTTATTTGAGAGCATTACAGAAACGCTGGATGGTCCCTACTCAATTTCAAATGCCCTGAATGAAAACTTCTCAGATCTGACTTTCCAGAATATCCCTATCCCAGCCTAATTCAAACCATATAGGGTCCTCTGACTTAGAATCTTTCAATCCCATAAAATGAAACAAATTGGCTTTGCAAGTATATCTCCCAATCTAAGCCATGCCTGTAAATTTGATTTGTCCTCTTGCATCTATACTGCACTAGATGGCCTGAAAGACTCTTTGTTTCAAAGTGTGTCTGTCTCCTCCAGGAGCCACAAGTGTCTGTGCTTGGTCAGGCTGGAAAACTCTGTGCCCGTGAGCACTGAGGGGTCAGTGGCTGTTCAACACCTCGGATCAGCCTGTGGGTCTCAGCAGGAGAAGAGTGGGACTGTGCAGCCCCAAGGCACCTTCAGCACAAGCAGCACAAAGCCCCCTCCTGAAGGATGAGCTCCCAAAGACACAGCCCTTGAGAGCACCCTGTTTTTTGTGGGAAGTGCCTGAGCCACCCCAGGTCAGCTGAGGGTGTGCAGCTTGGAGACACAGCCTGGTTCTCTCCTGAACAAAGTCATTTACTACCTTGCTTTATGATTTCAGGGACACTCACTGTGTAACTTTAGCATGCTTATGCTAATTCATTGGTTTGAATCAGAATAAGCCTGTTAAAATTATGAACAATTTAGGCATAGAATCATAAAATACTGTAACACAATACATGGATCTTTCAGAAATGGACAGATTGCAGGATCACCATTTCCATGCTTGGCCTATCCTGTTCACATGGCAAATCTGGAAGATTCCCAGGGATTTCAGTGTTTCCCTTCTATTCCAAAAGTACAATAGTAATGAACATCTTTTAAATTCTCTTTATCTCCTTTCTTGATTCAGGTCTTCAGTTAAGGCAGGGAAGAAATATATTTGCACTTAACCCCTCTGGAACCCAGCTGGAAGGTGCTGCAGTTGCCATACAGGGGAAGAGAGATCTGTTCTTATACTTGCTAAGAGATAAGCAAAGCAACTGAGTCCATTGAAGAGTTGCCCCAAGCATTTAAGTTGTATCTTTAGTATATGTTTCAAATCCATTTATGAGCCAAACCTTTGACCCCAACAGAAAGCAAAGGAAGGTTTTGGTGCAGAGATGGAACATTTCTTATCCACTATTCCAGTGTTAAGTGGTTTCAGAAGTGATCCACTATGGGACTGTGAAATAAGCCCATTTACCTAATTACACAAATTCCAGAGACAACTCCCATGTAATAATTGTAATATTCCACTTCAAGGGCTTCAAATTTTACTATGAAGGCCAGCAGCATCTCAGACACCCTGGGAATATATTTTTATTTTTTATAAACTCTAGTAAAATTCTAATTGGATAAAACCTTTCATTCAAAACCTGATTCTTTGAAAATATTTTAAATGCACATAAAATAGCTGAGAAAATGTTAACCTTATGATCTTAATGGCTTGCACATTGGAACCAGCTAAAGGTTAGGAAGACACCATCCATCTGGTACAGTATTTTAAGCAGAATATTTCTGAGCGTAGCCTGGCAACACAGGCTACCTCATAAGCCTCACCATGGCCTGGGGATGCCTCCGGTGCCACTGCAGCCTCAGAACCCAGGTTCTTAGGCAGCACATCTGGCCCTGCATCATCACTTGGACACTGACCCAGCAAAGACTGAGCATGACCCAAGCCAGCCTGTCTGTACAGGAGTTTGTTCCCCCTTGGGATGCCTGGGAAGCCCTCTCGTGTTTATCGTCTCCTGAGTGGAAGCTCTGGCTGATTGAGGAGGAGCAGCTGCAGCAGCAAATAATGAAACTGAAGCCCCAAATGCTTTTGTCCGTTTGCTCTTTATTGACCAAGTGATGGGTTTTATCAACCACTTACATCAACAGGCTTCTGACTGGTGTCCCCGCAGAGGCTTCTTAACCAGCAGGGACTGGGACTGTGGCCATGGGGCACAGGGACAGCAATGGGGCACAGGGACAGCAGTGGGGCACAGACACAGCAGTGGGGCACAGGGACAGCAATGGGGCACAGGGACAGCAATGGGGCACAGACACAGCAGTGGGGCACAGACACAGCAGTGGGGCACAGGGACAGCAATGGGGCACAGACACAGCAGTGGGGCACAGGGACAGCAGTGGGGCACAGACACAGCAGTGGGGCACAGGGACAGCAATGGGGCACAGGGACAGCAGTGGGGCACAGACACAGCAGTGGGGCACAGGGACAGCAGTGGGGCACAGGGACAGCAGTGGGGCACAGGGACAGCAGTGGGGCACAGACACAGCAGTGGGGCACAGACACAGCAGTGGGGCACAGGGACAGCAGTGGGGCACAGACACAGCAGTGGGGCACAGGGACAGCAGTGGGGCACAGACACAGCAGTGGGGCACAGACACAGCAGTGGGGCACAGACACAGCAGTGGGGCACAGGGACAGCAATGGGGCACAGGGACAGCAGTGGGGCACAGGGACAGCAGTGGGGCACAGGGACAGCAGTGGGGCACAGACACAGCAATGGGGCACAGGGACAGCAGTGGGGCACAGGGACAGCAGTGGGGCACAGACACAGCAGTGGGGCACAGGGACAGCAATGGGGCACAGACACAGCAGTGGGGCACAGACACAGCAATGGGGCACAGGGACAGCAGTGGGGCACAGGGACAGCAGTGGGGCACAGACACAGCAGTGGGGCACAGGGACAGCAATGGGGCACAGACACAGCAATGGGGCACAGACACAGCAATGGGGCACAGACACAGCAATGGGGCACAGACACAGCAGTGGGGCACAGGGACAGCAGTGGGGCACAGGGACAGCAATGGGGCACAGACACAGCAATGGGGCACAGGGACAGCAATGGGGCACAGGGACAGCAGTGGGGCACAGACACAGCAGTGGGGCACAGGGACAGCAGTGGGGCACAGACACAGCAGTGGGGCACAGGGACAGTGGGGCACAGACACAGCAGTGGGGCACAGGGACAGCAATGGGGCACAGACACAGCAGTGGGGCACAGGGACAGCAGTGGGGCACAGGGACAGTGGGGCACAGACACAGCAGTGGGGCACAGACACAGCAGTGGGGCACAGGGACAGCAATGGGGCACAGACACAGCAGTGGGGCACAGGGACAGCAGTGGGGCACAGACACAGCAGTGGGGCACAGACACAGCAGTGGGGCACAGACACAGCAATGGGGCACAGGGACAGCAGTGGGGCACAGGGACAGCAGTGGGGCACAGGGACAGCAGTGGGGCACAGACACAGCAGTGGGGCACAGGGACAGCAGTGGGGCACAGACACAGCAGTGGGGCACAGACACAGCAGTGGGGCACAGGGACAGCAGTGGGGCACAGACACAGCAGTGGGGCACAGACACAGCAATGGGGCACAGGGACAGCAGTGGGGCACAGGGACAGCAGTGGGGCACAGGGACAGCAGTGGGGCACAGGGACAGCAGTGGGGCACAGACACAGCAGTGGGGCACAGGGACAGCAGTGGGGCACAGGGACAGCAGCAGGGTACTGCTTCTCCCACCCCGTCCTGCGGCCCCAGGACACGGAGTTGTGGTGTGAGAGTGTCCCTGAGCTCTCTGCTGCTTGCCCGGGCTGCACCACGGCAGTTTCCCGGTTTTCCTTCACCTGAGTGACCTGTACCCTTGCTGACGCTTGGCAGCTCGGAGCTCTCGGGCAAAGGTTAATGGGCCACACGGATCCCGTGTGCGTCAGACAAGCAGCGAGGATAAAGCTGCGGGAGGGTCTCTGTCCGCAGAGGCTCCCGTTCCTCAGAGCAGCCACGACCCCAGCCCGGGCTCGGCCTGGCCACGGCGCCGCTGCCGCGGGCCCGGGCGGTACCAAGTGCGGCCGGCGGGGGGCGCTGAGCGCGCCTGAGGTGAGGGGCGAGCCGCGGCCCCGAACGGGCGCGCGATTCTGCGCATGCGCGTTTCCGCCGCTCGGCGGCGCCTGCGCACTGCCGTGCCTCGTGGTGCCCAGCGGTACTTCCGCCCTCACCCGGAGCCCGGCGTCGCCTCGGCGGTTTTGCGACAGCCGTAAGTGCGCGGGGTGCCCGGCGGAGCGGAGGGACCGGACGGGACAGGGGCGGCGGCGCGATGAGGCCGCAACAGGCGCCTGTGTCGGGCAAGGTGTTCATCCAGCGCGACTACAGCGGCGGGACGCGCTGCCAGTTCCAGAGCAAGTTCCCGGCCGAGCTGGAGAACAGGGTGAGGCGGGGCGGGCTGGGGCCGGCTCGCGGCGAGCGCGGTGCACGGAGCCTGCACGCCGGGCAGGGCAGGGCCCGGGCCGGGCCTTGCGGGCCGGCGCCCCGGTGGCGTTCGCAGGTGCCCTGCCCGGGTCGGAGCCAGTTCCCGGAGTTCCCCGGGGGTGGGGCACCGTCTCCTGCACGGATCTCTAACCGAGGCCGTTCGGGGGCAGGAGCGGACGTGGTTCCTCCCCCGTGTCCGCGTCCCGGAGTGCGGTCAGTCCTGGGGAAGGCGAATGGTTTGCAGCAGCAGAGCAGAATGTACTCGTGTCTGTGAGAACAGAGCCGTCTCTGTGCTCGCAGGTGTTAACATTGTCCTCTCCTTTGGAATCCTGCCCTTCCTGCCGAACCTGCTTAGGGGCCCCACAAATTCTGTCTCAAGTACTTTCGTTTTGGTCGGTGCTATCAGATGTGGTATCTCAAGCTGACGGTCAAACAAACACACCTTCCTACCCCATTTTCTTTCTCTCACTTGGCTTTTTTCTCTTGTTCCTTTGTTGTGTTTTGTTGAGGGCGTTTTTGGTCAGCACTGCAGCAGCACCAAGGCACTGTGGGTATGGAGTGTCCATCCACTGTTCATTTTAACCCAGCAAATCCCTGTGTGTGAATTCCACTTTTTTCACAGTTTAATTGCACATTTGCTTAGGTGTGTTGCTCTGAATGGTTTTGTGTCCACGTTGTGTTTGAATTCAGACTTAGCCTGAGCACAGGACAGGTGCTGCAGGAATGTAACTCTGTGTTTCAGGCTGGGGCTCTGAGCACAGTGCAGACGATCCACGAGTGGAGGTGGATATACAGGGGTACTGGTGAGTTCTGAAGTGTGCAGCTGACAGCCCCACTTGCTTTCCTTGCAGATTGATAGGCAGCAGTTCGAGGAGACAGTCCGGACACTGAACAACCTGTATGCAGAAGCTGAAAAACTTGGGGGCCAGTCCTACCTTGAGGGTTGTCTCGCCTGCCTGACTGCCTACACCATCTTCCTGTGCATGGAGACGCACTATGAAAAGGTATGTGCTTGTTTCCCTTTCAGCCTGCAGGCACGTACTTGGTTCTTGGTGGGTTTCCTGTGACTGGTTTTTGGTACAGACTCTGTAGGGATGTACCTGAGACATGCTGGTACTGGTCAGTTTGGGTCCCATGGGGGTCACCCTGAATCCTGTGGCAAGTGCCTGCGCTGTGGAGCCATCAGACCAGTTGTGTGTTGGTGCTGATGTTGCCATATCTGTGATATCATTGGAAAGGAAACAGTTGTGACTCCTGTGCTGTTTCATTACCAGGTTTTAAAGAAAATTGCTAAGTTCATTCAGGAGCAGAATGAGAAGATCTACGCTCCTCAGGGCCTTCTGCTGACAGACCCCATTGAAAGAGGATTAAGAGTTGTATCCTTCTGTGGCTTCTGACATTGTCTTCTGCCTTGTGCTCCTCAATTTTCTCAGTGAGGGACCTCTGCTCATGCTTGATCTGTGATATGGAATCAGTGATTAGTCTTGTTGCACTTTGTTGTGTCCTGGTCTCCAGTCAGGTTTTAGTATGTTAAGGTTTGGTACATGAAAAGCCCATGAAAATGTGGAACCTGACCTTTGTGACTGCCTGGAAAGAGCAATCAAGATCCTTCCTCTATTCCAGTGACCTCCAGAGATGCTGTTTTTCTGTTTGGGAAAAGAAGTGACCATGTTGGTAATGATGTTGTGAGAACAAGAGCTGGCTGTTAGTTAATTTGCAGCTAACTCAGGTTCTGGTGATGATTTTGACATACAGCATCACTACAAGCCCAGCACTTGTTCTTGTTTGCAGTGTGGCTTATTTCAACCCTTTTTCTTCTGCTGTTAAGCCACACTGCAGACATTTTATGTGGTTATTGCCTGAAGTTGTAAAGACCTCTAATAGCACATGGGGGAGTATAGTGAGTAACACATCTTTCTGTGAAAATATTGAAACCACAGCAACTTGGAACCCAGTGCCAACTGAATGTATGATAAGGCTAATTGCAGTTAGGTTTTCTGTGTCCTTGTCCCAATAGCTCAGAGCTGTCACCTACATGACTCCTTTTTTCTCAGTCTGTTTTCCGCTGTGCATGCACCTTCTGGAGAAAAAAACAAAACAAACCAACATTCAACTTGAGTAAAAGCATTTTCAAGTTTGGTAAGTGACATATTAGCAGTATTAACTTTATTGCTTGGTGCACAGCCTTCCCCAAAATTTAGCAGAAAGGGAGCAAGGCTCAAACCCTCTGTACACAGCACCAAGTTCCTGTGCAAGCCCTAGGCTGGGAGCCAGTGCTCTTACCTGAGGAGACATCTCACATGGACTGTTCCCTTTGCTTCGGAGCTCTGGGACCTGCCTTGAAACAGCTAAGATATCAAAAGTCCCATCATCTTAACATTTTTCTGCTTTTTTCTGGATATGTTTTCATAGTCTCTTTATAATGTATTTCCTTAACAGCTTTTCTGTGCAGATTGAAATTACCATTTATGAAGACAGAGGTTTGACCAGTGGAAGATAGAACTGTGGAGTCTCAGGTACAGGTTACGCTTACCTCAGATCAGTCTCAACATCTTTCTGTGCTCAGAGGATTGGGTGCTGTCATGCCGAGAGTTTATCTTACCCTTGTATGTAATCAAAGACTGCTCACATAAATCCTGTGTGGACCAGCTTTTCTTGGAAGTAAAAATATCAGTACTGGGCATGATGTTGCTGAACATCACCTTGGAAAAATTTGGGTTTTGATTGTGTAAATATGCTAATTTGTGCTATGTTATGTCAAATATAATATGGTATATTGTGCTATATTATGTCCAATATAATGTCTTCTCAGTGTGGTAAAATGAATGCTGTCCCTGGGTGTATTCTAGCATACAGAGCCTTTTTGTTGCAGTTTTTCAGTTGGTTGCTGTTCTGATTATCATTCTGATGTCTTTCTTGTGGTGCTTTTGGGTAAGAGGGGCCAGCAGCCTTGTAAAGCTCTCCTGAGAGGCTTACAGTTTTCTTGAGGCTGTGGGGCAAGTCACAAAGTGAAGAGTGTTCACAGGACTTGGGCTCATGCTAATTGTATCCAGTATAGGCCACCAAAATTACTATCCATGGCTTTGCTTTTGGAAAGCTCTCACTGGGACTGGCTCCCTTGTGTTAGGTCCTGCAGATCCTGAGATGGGAATGTTAAGTACAGATTTTCTGTACACACTGTTGGCAGTGTATACAGAAAAGAGTGGGAAAAATTTATGCAAAAAGAAACAAACAATAAAGGTATTTCGGTTTTTTTTGGACAAATGAAATCAAGAGTTCTGGGTTCTGCTCATGCTGCTCACCGTAACACATGGTGACTTGCTCCTGCTGCCACATTCTTCTTGCAGCTGTAGAAAAGTTTGTGTAGGGGAGCTTTTGGTTTGATTTAGGAAGAGTTTCTGACTATATGACATTCTTTTCTAGATGATAGCTCACCGGTGGATTTGCTGTACCAAGGTTCCCCTACCTCCTACTTTAGAGCATCATTCCTTTCTCTGCTGCCAGATCCACAGTGCCATCTACTACAAGGACTAACTTCCTCAAACTGCTCCCCAGGGGGTGACCTAGCTGGTCAGCATCCACTTTGCAGTAGATTTGGAAGCAACAGGATCACTTTTTAGTTTTTGTTTGGTTTGTTGGGTTTTTTTTCTCAAGAAAAGGCAGAAGTGGTAAAGCTGTGTTCTCTCCTGAAAGAAATGGGGCCCTCAGCCTGACAGAGGTTTAGTTTTAGTCCTGTAAGTGCAGTGCTGTTCCTCCCTGCTTCTTAAACCCTTCTGTGTCAGTTGGGCTTTGGAAAGCTCCAGCTCAAAGTTAGGAATTTCCCTCCAGTTCAGTGTTAGAGTGCAGAGATACACAGTGCCTCTTCCCAGTGAGAAGTGACTCAAGACAATGTCTCTTGTGCTGATCCTTGTGGAAAGCCTAAAGGCAAAGTGTTCCTTGTGTTAAGTCTTGATTATCCCTGGAAGGGAGGGGTACAGCCAGACTTTAACCCTGGTGGTTTTTCTGCCCATGTGTCTGTGCTGTTGTAGGCCCTGTCAGTGCTCACCAAGAGAGGCCTGGTCAGTCATGGAACAGTGAGCACGGTAAAGTGGATGCTGAGCCAATAAAAACAATGATTCCCATCCTTTTCTGATTAATATATGAAGTGTAAAACTGTTTCTTTATGGATTTCTTATGTATAATTTATAGGAAAACACTGATTTGACAAACTGTAAGATATTGCGTGAGATGGATTTCTTAATTCTGTCTGCTGGCACACATTGAGGAGTTGAGCTGTGCATTCCTTAGCATCCCCATGCATTGCTCAGCAGTACCTGCACGAGTGAAGTTCCCCACAACCCAAGCTGGCTGAATCCTTTCTCTAACATCCTTTTCCCACATCAAAGCCCAGGTGTTCTGGTATAGTGTCAGTGTCCAGTTGTGGAAGGAACTCAGGAGTTCAGAAGAGAGGCTTGGCAGGGGTGGAGGGCCACATTGCTTGGTGGTGGTGCTGCAGGTGCTAATACTGGATATGGAACTCCAGGCTCATTCCTCAGCCACTGGGGGTTTGAGATTTGATTAATATTTTCATTGTACAAAATTTGTTTTTTCTAAACTGTAACAGTGTTTGCCTTTCACAGCTGTTGCAATATTGGCAGAAATACTGATGGATCAGTAAACCTTTTCTTAAACTGTGTCCAGGTCTGTTCTGGCAGCGCCATGGTGTGGGGCACAGGGTGACTCTGGAGCGGCCAGAGCAGCTGTGTGTCAGGGCTTGGCACGGGATGCACACGGGGCTGTCCCGCGGTGCGTGGCTCTGACTGCAGCAGGGCCAGGGGCCGCTTTGTGCCAGGGGCTGGGGGATACAAGGAGGTGGGGGGTGGGCGCGTGTCTGGGTGTGCCGGTGCGTGTGTGTGTGTCTGTGTGTGTGTGTGTGTCTGTGTGTGAGTGTCTGTGTGTGTGTCTGTGTGTGTGTCTGTGTGTGTGTCTGTGTGTGTGTCTGTGTGTGTGTCTGTGTGCGTCTGTGTGCGTGTGTGTGTGTCTGTGTGTGTGTCTGTGTGTGTGTCTGTGTGTGTGTGTGTGTGTGTGTCTGTGTGAGTGTCTGTGTGAGTGTCTGTGTGAGTGTCTGTGTGAGTGTGTCTGTGTGTGTGTGTCTGTGTGTGTGTGTCTGTGTGTGTGTGTCTGTGTGAGTGTCTGTGTGTGTGTCTGTGTGAGTGTCTGTGTGAGTGTCTGTGTGAGTGTCTGTGTGAGTGTCTGTGTGAGTGTCTGTGTGAGTGTCTGTGTGTGCGTCTGTGTGTGCGTGTGTCTGTGTGTGTGTCTGTGTGTGTGTCTGTGTGTGTGTCTGTGTGTGTGTGTCTGTGTGTGTGTCTGTGTGTGTGTCTGTGTGTGTGTCTGTGTGTGTCTGTGTGTGTCTGTGTGTGTCTGTGTGTGTCTGTGTGTGTGTGCGTGTGTGTGTGTCTGTGTGTGTGTCTGTGTGTGTGTCTGTGTGAGTGTCTGTGTGTGTGTGTCTGTGTGTGTGTGTCTGTGTGTGTGTCTGTGTGTGTGTCTGTGTGTGTGTCTGTGTGTGTGTCTGTGTGTGTGTGCGTCTGTGTGTGTGCGTCTGTGTGCGTCTGTGTGCGTGTGTGTGCGTGTGTGTGTGTCTGTGTGTGTGTGTGTCTGTGTGTGAGTGTCTGTGTGAGTGTCTGTGTGTGTGTGTCTGTGTGTGTGTCTGTGTGTGCGTCTGTGTGTGTCTGTGTGTGCGTCTGTGTGCGTCTGTGTGTGTGTCTGTGTGTGTGTGTCTGTGTGTGTGTGTCTGTGTGTGTCTGTGTGTGTCTGTGTGTGTCTGTGTGAGTGTCTGTGTGAGTGTCTGTGTGTGTGTCTGTGTGTGTGTCTGTGTGTGTGTCTGTGTGAGTGTCTGTGTGAGTGTCTGTGTGTGTGTCTGTGTGTGTGTGTGTGTGTCTGTGTGTGTGTCTGTGTGTGTGTCTGTGTGTGTCTGTGTGTGTGTGTCTGTGTGTGTCTGTGTGTGTGTCTGTGTCTGTGTCTGTGTCTGTGTCTGTGTCTGTGTGTGTGTCTGTGTGTGTGTGTGTGTCTGTGTGTGTGTCTGTGTGTCTGTGTGTGTCTGTGTGTGTGTCTGTGTGTGTGTCTGTGTGTCTGTGTGTGTGTGTCTGTGTGTGTGTGTCTGTGTGTGTTGTCTGTGTGTGTGTCTGTGTCTGTGTGTGTGTCTGTGTGTGTTGTCTGTGTGTCTGTCTCTGTGTGTCTGTGTGTCTGTGTGTGTGTCTGTGTGTGTGTCTGTGTGTGTGTCTGTGTGTGTGTCTGTGTCTGTGTGTGTGTGTGTGTCTGTGTGTGTGTCTGTGTGTGTGTGTCTGTGTGTGTCTGTGTGTGTGTGTCTGTGTGTGTGTCTGTGTGTGCGTCTGTGTGTGTGTGTCTGTGTGTGTGTGTCTGTGTGTGCCAGTGCATGTCTGGGTGTGCATCTGTGTGCATCTAGGCACGTGTCTGTGTGCATCTGTGTGTGCATCTGTGTGTGCATCTGTGCACATCTGCATGTGTGTCTGCATGTGTGCGTGCGTGTCTGGGCATGTCTGTGCATGTGTCTATGCGTGTTTGGGCGTGTGTCTGCGTGTGGGTGGGTGTGTCTGCGTGTGGGTGGGTGTGTCTGTGGGTGGGTCTGTGGGTGGGTGTGTCTGTGGGTGGGTGTGTCTGTGGGTGGGTGTGTCTGTGGGTGGGTGTGTCTGGGTGGGTGGGTGTGTCTGTGGGTGGGTGTGTCTGTGGGTGGGTGTGTCTGTGGGTGTGTCTGGGTGGGTGTGTCTGTGGGTGTGTCTGTGGGTGTGTCTGTGGGTGTCAAATCTGCTGAGCCCTGATTGGCTGAAACAGCTGCAGCTCCACTCCACCTCCTGATTGGCCCAGACTTTGCAGCCTTATGCTGCTCCCTGATTGGTCGAGACGGCTGCAGCCTGATTTCCAAAAGAGCTGCATTTCCTATCCGCCTCCTGATTGGCCAGCTTCAACCTACTTCCTGATTGGTTGAAAAAGCTGCAGCCAGGCGCCTCACCGTGATTGGTCGGAAATGCCTCATTTCACTCCGCCTCCTGGTTGGCAGCAAACACAGCGCTTCAATCTGCATTCTGATTGGCCGAAAAAAGTGGCTTTTTCAATCCGCCTTCTGATTGGTCGAAGGCTCGCGGATCTCAGTCCGTTTTCCGCCTGGCTGGGCGGGGCTCGCCGGCCATGTTCCGGGGTGCCGCGCATGCGCCGTCGCGCGGGCCGGGCGGGTCGTTTGGCGGGAGCGATGGCGGCCGCGGCTGGCGGCGACTCGGACGGCGATAGCGAGGAGCTGGTGCTCACCCCAGCGCAGCTGATCCACAGCCTAGAGCAGGTGCCGTGGGCTAGAGCGACGGCCTTGGGCAGGGGGAAGCGGGGGTTGCTGAGCGTTGGGCGCACTGGAGCAGACGCCGAGGTGCGGGGCCGCGGCCGTGCTTTTTCCCTCTCGCTGGTGGCGGTGTGTATCTGAGGTCATCTTCGATGTCACTGACGGCGTGCCTTCTTTCAGGCCTGGCTGAATGAGAAATTTGCTCCGGAACTGCTAGAGAGTAAACCTGAAGTCATCGAGTGTGTAGTGGAGCAGCTGGACCATATGGTAGGTTCTCCTGGCTCGGGGGTTGCTACAGGCCCTGGTTGCCTGCTCCGGCAGATACGTGCCTGAGCCTCTTTGAGAGTGCCAGGCTTGTCTGCTTCCCTGTCTCTGAGACAGCTTCTCCGAGTTTTCTTCTTCGAGCTTGCGTTGGAGAGGGGCTGAAGTACAAAGAAGCAGAGTGCTTTGGGTCATCAAAAGCAGCCATAGTTTGTTTTTGTGGGTTCTGTATACAAAAGTTATCTTCTTCCTTGTTTCTTGTTGTTTGACGTTTCAACCATTTAGTTTCTCACTGCTTTTTCTTTCAGGAAGCAAACCTGAAACGGGCAAAGAGAGGAGACCTGAGGGTCAGTGTTCACCACATGGAGATCGAAAGGATCCGCTATGTGCTCAGCAGCTACTTGCGGTGTCGGTTGGTGAAGGTAATGCTTACTGTGCAGCCCAGGGGGTGAAAAAGGGTAATTTCAGGGGGGATTTTTTACCTACACAGAGCTTCCTGACTCAGCACAGCATTTAATTAAAGCATGTTCTCTCTCTGTTCTCTGGAATGTAACTCAAAGAAATTAGTTTCTTGGACACACTTTTGTATTTTAATGCAGGAAGATCGCAGCAGTGTTAATCAAAACATTGAGAGTGCTGAATGCTGTCCCATTCTGCCTGAGTCCTGCTGTGTGCATGCATGATTGTATAGCATTGGTGATCCCATGTGATGTCTCAGTTAGTTCAGGAGCAGGGATTTGGACAGGCCTGTGGCTGCTCCTACAGCTTGTGGGGAATCCAGTGGAGAGTGGGGGTTTAAGCACTGAATTCTTGGGAGAGATCTGTATTATTCTTTTTGGATTGTGTTCCAATATTAGATAGAGAAGTTTTTTCCCCACATCCTGGAGAAGGAGAAGTCTCGAGCTGAAGGGGAGCCCTCCATTTTATCACCAGAGGAGTTTGCTTTTGCTAAAGAGTGAGTAGGTTTTCAGTGTATCTTCCTCCTCTTTTATTGATTAAATAAATTTACCTGTGTGTTTTTCTGAAGTTCTTGAGACCATGAGCCTTAGACTTATTTGAAGTAAGAATCAGTTACCAGGAGGTTTCCTTATGGGCAAGAAAGGAACTAAAAATAACTGGTGACTTTGAGTCAGTTACCAGGGTAGGCCAAGGATTTGTCTATGGTTGTGCCTGTGGGATGAGGAGCTGTTGCTTACTCTTGTTTTGAGTCAATACTCTCCCTGCAGATTTGTATTTGATTAACCAAGTTGATACTTCAATGATTTGTTTCAGGTATATGGCAAACACAGAGGCTTACCTGAAAAATGTGGCCCTAAAACACATGCCACCTAACCTGCAGAAAGTGTCTCTCCTAAAGTCAGGTGAGTCATTCAGACTCCAGAGTAATCTAAAAATTGTAGAAGCAAGGGGAAGTACAGGGAAAGCTCCAGGGAGCCCCAAATGTAAGGGCTGGTCTTCCACTTACTGCTCAGCTGAAGCAAAGGTGATGTGATGATAATGTTGTAACACAGTCCCATGCTGCTACCAGGGGATCATGCTGGCCTCTAGTGTCAAGTCTTACTCTGGGGCTGAGCATGTGCATCCAGTTAGAAGTCTCTGGTGTTCCCTTTGCTGGCTATAAGCTTGCTACCCATCAGACCCCCTCAGTGTTCTGCAGAGGAGCATAAATGAGGGCTGAGCTTGTGCTCTCAATCTGTTGTCTGCAGTTCCAAAGCCCAACCTGGACTCCTTTGTGTTTCTGAGGGTGCTGGAGCGGCAGGAGAACATCCTGGTGGAGCCAGAGACAGATGAGCAGAGGTAGGTGGGCATTTCTGCATGTGGTGCAGGTACCAATCAGTGTCACAGGTGGCTGTGGGCTGCAGCTCACATCCCGCCTGTCTCTGCAGGGAATATGCCATCAACCTGGAGGAGGGATCACAGCACCTGATGCGCTACAGAACCGTGGCCCCTCTGGTGGCCTCAGGAGCCGTGCAGCTCATCTGAGGGGAGAGGTAAGTGTGTGGTGGGAGGAGCAGCTACTGCATCGTCTCCCCTGCCCACCCCACCATAGTGGGGCTGGCAGGAGCTCCCTGTGGGGCTGCCTGGGCCAGGTCTCCTCTGGGGCTGGGTGCCCTCCCGGGGCCAGGTCCCCACTGACATGGCAGGCAGAGCACAGTGGCACTGGGGCTGAGTACCATGGTGTTGTACTGCAGAGGTGTTCATTACCCCCACAGTTCATCAAGCTCCTGATTGCTTGTGACATGCCCAGCATACAGCCATACAGTCCTTACTGTGGCATTCCTGGGTGAGGGCAGGCTGTGTCACAGGGTAGTGTCTGGAAAGCTTCAGTGTGTAGCTGCTGGGATGCCTTGTGTAAGAGCTGTGGCAGACAGCATCACTAAAATGGAACAGCTGTGGTCATGGACTCAGGAAAAAGTAGTTTCTGCTATGTGTCATCTGAATATCCTCCCTGCTGAGGGTGAGGGGTTCTGGTACAGCTTCAGGTTGCATTTGTGAGACTAGACACTGTCAGATCCCCTTCTGCAGAAGCCACTTGCTAGTGGGACATGCAGTCCATTTTTGCTAGTAACACAAAGCAAAAGGTCCTCTGGTCCTGCTGCCCCACGCAGTGGGGCATGGCCTGGAGAAGCCCAGGGTGTTCTGTGGTGCTTCAGCTCAGAACGCGTCAAGTGTGTGGGCAGACGGGCTTGTGTTCATCAGGGCAGTCAGTCTCTCTTCCCTACATGGTCTGCATGAGGTGTTTGGGGACATCTTCCTCTACAGTGCTGGGGGTGACACAGGACATCTTGTAGTGTGAGTGGCTTTGCATGTGTGGTTTATAGTCTTCCTAATTAATCCATTTAGGTAAAGAAGATTCTTTCAAGTATAGACATTAAGAGGGGGCTGGGTTTAATCCTTAGGAATCAGTTGCATGCTCCTCTGGACAGCCCCCAGGAAGGGCTTGTGAATTGTGCCCTACCCTTATTTACAGCCAGCTTCACAGAGGTGACTGAAGCTTCCAGACAAAATCCTTGTTAATCTGCTGCTGTGGAAGCGTGCTCCACAGGATCTGCCTGAGGAGTGTGTAGGTGGCACGTCTGCAGGCTTTCTCCTTGGCCTTATTCAGTTTGACTGAATGCTTGTCCAGGCAGCTTGTGCTTGCCACACAGCTGCATGTCACATGGCTGCAGCAGTGTGAGCATGAGGGGCATCTGTCCTCTTCTAGTGGCTGAACTTCAATTACTCTGATGGTTTCCAGAGTGCCTTTGGTGTAGCTCATCTCTGGAGCTCGGCAGCTGGCGCATGGCCGTGTCTTCACAGGCTAGGAGAGTGGAGATGGCTAGTAGGCTGAGATCAGGTAGGCTCCAAGTGACAGTCAGTTGTGGCACACCTGAAAATGCTACCTGCTTTTGTGTCCTTCCGTGACTGAATACCGGGACATCTGTGGAACTGCTAACACTGCACCTGTTCTGTCTGTGCTGGGGGAAGAGGTGTCCACAACTTTATTGAGAAAATAATGGTTTTGGCTTGTACTTTTAGACAGGGAAGACACAGCAGTGGATCCACCTTCATCTGTGCTGCTGGGAGAGAATGGGTAGCTTTTCCAGTGTCCATGGATTTTGCTGTTAAACTTGGGGTCAAATAAATTCCTTGTTCTCTGCTCCTCCCTGGGTGGAAATAGCTTGGGTTTATTTAGTGATTAGCTCTGAACGCAAAGTAGATGGATGGTGGAAGAGGTCACAGAGAGGGCACTGAGGTGAGCTGCAATTTCCCTGCCTGAGCTGGAACTGCTCTTGTGGGGGCCAGAGCAAGGTGGGACAGTTGGTTTCATTGCTAAGACTCATGTTTGTATCGGCTACTCCCAGTCGCTGAATTGGGGGGCTTTGCACTGTCAGTCTGAAACAATGTGTTTAAAGGATGTTTTTGGATCCTGTTTTTGCCAGCTGGGCACTGGGTTCAAGCTCAGTTTGGCCATCCTGTGGGAGATGTCTTGCACTGTGCTGCAGACAATCAGAGATGGTGGGGATGGAGAGGTATGTAGAAATATTGATAGGTCAGTCAGGTGTGTCATGAGCTGATGAAAATCTGTGCTATCAGCAGGAACAATCAGGGCTGCTTAACATAAATGGCTAGACAGCTCTGGGGAGATTAGCAAGGAATACAAGGCAGGGGTGATCTGATTGGGGCGACAGTCTTTACTGTCAAGGAGTCACATGTGAGCTGAGCAGTGAGGATGATTTCAAATATAGATGTTAGGGACCCCACATCCCTGTGGTGCTTGGGTGTGAGCAAATTTCCTTCTCAGTGCACACATCTAGGATAGGAAGCTTCTGAGTTGGTAGAAGATGAGCCGAGGGTCTGTGGTTTTCTCTGCTTAGACACCCTGGAAATAGCTGTCTTTGGAGAAGCATCTGAAAAGGGATGTATTAAACCAGTTCAAACCTCCCCCATTAAAGGCTAGGTAAGAGGAGCGTGCTCTTCTTTCTCCCAGAGCTACCCGGTGTTGATAGTTGCACAAATGCTGGTCCTCCAAAAGCACTCATGTGTTTCTGGCACGCATTTCTGTGCTGTTCCCGTTAGCCCCTGCCTGGCACGGTCGCGCCCCGCGCTCTGCCCGGGTCCCGGGGGGGCGGGGCGTGCCGGAGCAGTCGGGCCCCATTGGCCGCCCGCGGGCGCGGCGCCGGCGCTGATTGGCTGGCGCGCGGTGTCCCGGCCGCGGGCGCTCCCCCGGCCCCATTGCCGCGGAGCCGCCGCGGCGGGAGCGGAGCGGAGCGGAGCGGGCGGGACGCCATGAGCTGCGGCGAGTGAGCGGGGCCGGGCGCGGGTGGGGCGGGGGGACGGCTGGGGCCGCGCCGTCTGACCCCCTCTTCGCCTCTAGGCTTTTCCAGGTGTGCAGCGGGCGGGCTGCCGCCCCCCCAGCCGTGCCCGTGGACCTGGCCGTGCGGCTCTGCCTGAGCCATTCGCCCCCCATCCGCAAGCTGCTGAACTCCTACGAGGAGCTGCGGGGCAACCGAGGCCGCAAACCCCTCCGATCCTGCCTCAACCAGAAGCTGAGTGCAGAACCTGAGCCAGAGCGGCGAGACAGTACCAAGAGCTCCAAGAGCCAGAAAAAGAAGCGGGTTGTGTTTGCTGATATGAAGGGGCTCTCACTGACGGCTGTCCGCTTTTTCTCGAAGATCGAGGAGGACCTCTGTGATTTGCAGCAAGCTCTGTCAGACCTTGCCTGTTTCCGACCTAGGCTGTGGGACTTACGCCCGGAAGCGTGCAGGTATGTGCTGGACTTCCCACAGCCGTCTGCAAACTATGTGGCTTTCCGCAACAGCCTGCACAGCAACTTGGTCTGCCTGGAGAGCTGTCTGATCCAGGACCGTGCTCTATCAGGGACAGTGAAGGTTAGAAACATCGAGTATGAGAAGAAAGTGATGGTCCGCATCACCTTTGATGGTTGGAAGAGCTTCCAGGATATCTCTTGCCAGTACATGCACAGCACATATGGCTCAACTGACACAGACATCTTCTCTTTTGAGCTTACCCTGCCCAAGCCATCCATCTCCCATAGGGGCACAGAGTTCTGCATCTCCTTCCAGTGTGGACAAAAGACCCACTGGGACAACAACCATGGGAAGAACTACAAGATCTGCCATGTGGGCATGATCCGCCCTGCCTCCTGTGCTGTGAAGAGTGCCAGCAGGGCCTGGGAGCATCTTGGCACCTCTAGGGCTGCTGCTCTAGTCCTTTCTCGCCTGCAGACCTGGCGGCATTCAGAGACCCAAGCTCCTTATTGGTAGGAAGGCAGTGTGGGGAGAGATGTCCCCTCCCTCTCCTGACTGGTACAAGGGTGTTTGGGGAGGGGTCAGCTGCAGAAGATGCTGCTCACGGTTTTGGTAGCTCTATGAGCAGTTGCCAGTCTCTGCAGAAGCTTCTTCACTTCTTGCTGCTGCTACAGAGGCTGGAAGCTGCTGCCTGAAGTAACTCCTGCTTGTAGGTTCTCAGGGCAACACGAGACAAGGGAGG
The DNA here is from genome assembly GCF_049639895.1 of Pseudopodoces humilis. Lineage (NCBI taxonomy): Eukaryota > Metazoa > Chordata > Aves > Passeriformes > Paridae > Pseudopodoces > Pseudopodoces humilis. The sequence goes on from NC_142229.1 coordinate 3,364,004, forward strand.
GGCTGTGGGCTGGGGCCCGCGGCCACTTGTGAGCCGCCGAGGGGGCCGGTGCTGCCCGAGTGCCTTGTGTGGAGGGGGCGTGATCCTGCCGCTGCCGGCGCCTCCCGCTGCAGGCGCTCTCCAAACCGCGGTCCCGAGAAGGGCTCGCCGCGGGTTACGGGGCCAGGAGCAGCGGCGTGCCTGTGGTCGTTGGTGCTGTAGCGGGGAAGTGAATAAAGTGACAGCGCTTCGCGACTCCTGCCTCCTTGTCCGCCTCCGCCGGGGATGGGGCCGCACGGGCGGGGCGGGCGGGCGCCCTCAGCCGGCGGCGGGAAACGTCGCGGTAGTGCGGGCGCGGCCCCGTGGGCGGCGCGCTGACGTCATGCGCGCGGCACGGGGGCGCGCACGGCACGTGGCGGGGCGGAGCGGGGCCCGGCGGCGGCGGCGGCGGCAGCAGGTGAGTGACGGCCCGGAGCGGCCTCCGCGCCCCTTCCCGCCCGCACAGCCCCGCTGCCGCCGCCCCGCGCGGCGAGGCCGGGGCGCCTGAACCGGGCCCGGCCCGTCGGCACACCGTTATCCCGGGGACCGCGGCCCCCCTATGGCGGTGCGGCCGCGCCGCAATGATCCCCTTGTCGCCCCCGCGCGCCCCCGCCCCGCGCACACCGAGGACGAAGGTCGTCGGGAGGGCCGGGCCCCGGCCCTGCTGTGGTCCGCCGTGCTCCCGGGGAACAGAGCTGAGAGCGACCCCCGGTCTCGCCGCAGCCGGCCCGGCCTTGGGCGGGCCGTTATGCCGGCCTGCCGCCCGGGCGGACGGTGGTCGATCGCTGCAGCCCCGAACAGCGCTGTGGGCTGTGGTCTCCGCGCCTGCCGGACCCGCCCGGCTGGGCCCCGGCCCCGGGGCGGTGCCGGACGGGCGGCTGCCAGCGCCGACCCGCCGGGAGCTCGGGGCAGGAGCGCGGCACACGTGGGCTCTGGTGTGACCGGTGACACGGTGCAGGAGTCACAGCTGAGCCCCTCTCTACCGCGGCTGCCGGCCCAGGGGGCCGGTCTGACCAGTTTACCAGCACGGGTCCTGGTCCTGATGGGTGACAGGGTGGCATAATGGGCAGCTGCACGTGTGGCTGACCAGCTGCCTCTCCCTGGACACGGTCTGTGCATATGCCTTTGAAGCACTAACACTTCTTAAGATTATTGGTACAGCAGCTGGAACACGGAGTACAGGGGAGCAAGAGGATCTTTACAGACTCTCCTTTGCCCTGTGTGCTTGTCAGGTACCTGTTAAATCCAGCCTCAGGTTGAGACTCTGTAACCTGGTGAAGGTGGTGTCCAGAGGGGAGTCTCCCCTGAGCAGACTCATTTTTTATCATAAGCTACAGATGGCCCTGTGGGTGTGTGACCTTTGACTGGTCCCTGTGCCCAGGCAAATTCCTCTTTGACTAATCATCATCAGTAATTCTTCCCTTAGGCTCACTTCCTGTCCTGAACTGTTTGTAAATCTGCCCTGCCCTGTCACTGGGGATGAGATGTACAGGAGCAGAGGAAGTGATGCCTACTCAGGAATTGGGTACCTGGCTTCCTCAAGTGCTCTTGGGTGCCCCTGAAATGAGAGACGTGATAAGATCTTTGTCATGAGGAAGGGTTTTCTGTCACTCCTTTCCTGTACTTGAGACCTGATTGCAGCATCCTGTGCCATAGGTGTGGTTCTGGATGAGTCTGCTCCATCTGAGGTGTGCGTGGTATGAAAATACAGGATGAATGACAGCAGGAGGTGATTCTCAAGGCTGTGACAGTGACAGGCAATAGCTAGAATGTCAGTCTCAGTCTTGCTGTGTCTCGGGAGCTGCTCTGAATGGTGTGACCTCAGCCCAAGTCCTGCCTTCCAGGTTTCAGAGTGCACTGTCTCTGGCCTCCTGCCACATTCTCTGCGTTGACACCTCTCCAGTCTGCTGACTTCAGTTGCTCTCCTCCACTGCTGCTGGTGGCATGTGAGTGCCACATCTGCCAAGAAGCCAACTTGCTGTTTGAAAGCTTTCCAGGGACACAAGCTTCATTCGTGTCTGTAATGACCCTTCAGCGTGAGTACATGCCAGAGGCCTCCAGAATTAAACTTGTTCCAGGCGTCATGCAAGGACCCGTACTGGTGCGCATGTCCTCGTGGGGAGAACAATAATAGCTCCACATACGGTAGGCTCCTTTGAGTGCCAACTCCCTCGATCTCCTCCAATGCAGGCTCAGGGATGGACTCCACCTTGTCCCTCTGAAGAGACTCTGCATGCTCTCAGCAGCCAGGAGGGGATTCTGCTGCCAGATTCTCCACAAGCTGCCCCACGGCAGGACTTGCTTAGTGGCAGCCTGGGAGGGGATCCATTTCTGCAGTCGTGTTGCTGCTGTGCCCACCACCTGCCTGTGGACAAACCAGCGTGTGTGCACCGTCTGCTCTGAGCTCTTTGGCCTGCACTGTCCGAACTCACCTGAGCTCCTGGCAGACTGTTGGCTTGTTTTCCCAAGTGCTCTCGCTGATCCTGTGGCATTCCTTCTCAGTCCCAAAAGGATGTGAACTTTGGAATGGGGTCTCTGAGCACGCTGCAGACTTGGTGCATGTGTGAGACTGTTGCTGAGTAACAGGAGGACTGATTCATTGCTGCGAGCAGCCCTTCTGTCTGGCTGCAGGGCACCAGCCTTGCTTGGGCCCTTCACCATGTTCATCCTGCTCCCCTTTGACAGCCTAGTGGTTAATCTTTTGGGGATTTCCATAACTGTCCTCTTCACTCTTCTTCTGGTTTTCATCATTGTACCAGCAATTTTTGGAGTCTCCTTTGGCATCCGCAAGGTTTACATGAAAACTTTATTAAAGATTTTTCAGGTAAGTCATGTTTTCAGAATGTTCTCTGAGTGTTTGCAGAGGTTTGTCCAAGCATGGTCATGATAGGAAGAGAAGCTTTTGCTCAGGAGGGCGTTGTGGGTGACTGGAGTGGAAGATTGGGCTGTGGATGTCATGCTGTTGCAAATTGACCTCTTTGGCTCATCTCACCCAAATGCAGTTTACAGGACCTCTGTTTGTGGGCTGTTTTTTTTCCTGTAATTAATCTAGTAAGGCTTCAAGTAAAGCAAGGCTTGGCAGTTGGCAGGGTGCAGCAGGATCTGAGGGGTAGCTTGGAGGGGTTCTTGTCCCAGGCAAGGCAGAGTGCTGCTACAGCTTGATGTCAGGTGTGATGGGGAGGGGCTAGGCTGCAGCCAGTTGGTTGCTCCTCTCCAGGACACAATTGCACAAAGCAAAAGCAGAGGAGGTAAGGCAGATCTTTTTTTTGTGCTGCAAGCCCTGAGTGGTCTGTGGCCAGAGCAACATACTGCTGTCCTGGAGCTCCTACTGAGCTGTGTCTGGACCTGCCACCTTGGACGACACCCAGCAGCCCTCACCGACCCTCTTGGCACAGAGAGGCCAAGTGGAATTTTCCAGCTTGTTGTCATGCTGTTCCCTTGCCTGCCTTTGGTGGACTAATTTTATGGACTGTCTCTGAGCCAGCACCTCTTGAAGCAAGTTCCAGGCCAGAATTTTTTATTTACTAAGAGTAGTAGGTAAAGCCTATACCACCCTACCCTGGCAGCCCAGGTGAAAGGCAAAATGTTTGCTAGAGAGGTTTTAAGCTCTTAAATATGGAGTTCATGCTGCTAAAGGATGTATGGTATAGCTACTGCTGTTTGAACAGAGCTGACTTTCCCCAGAGTATCCCTCTACTGGCTGCGTTGGGAAGACAGCTGTGGAGCTCACAGTGTTCAGCTCTTTAAACTCTTGAGTCCTCCCAAAAGCCTGAGGTATAAGTGGGAAGACCCTGGGCTTTGTGAGGAGCTTCATTAACATAAATACCCAAAGACTTGACTACAAATTTACTGACTGAATTGGGCACAAAAAAGGTTTTAAATGGAACTTTTCACAATGTTTTCTTTTTTTTCCCCACTTCCTTCAATTCAGGATAATTTACTCTCAACACCTTTATTGGTGTTTGAAACTATTTTTTCTGAAAAGACTGAGAAGCCTATTTCAGCTTTTATTAAAGAATTTTAGTGGTAGGATAGAGGAGCACTCATGCACAGCTGGTCACTGATTTGGTGGAAGATTCACTCATTAAGTTTGATCATTCAGAACTGTATGTTGGAGGGCTATTACTTACTCAAAATATTTTCCCAGCGCTCGAGGGTAATGTTGGGAACCCAAAGGGCAGCCTGTGTGAGTATGGCAGTGTGTGGGACACAGCCCGAGCTGCGAGGCCTGGCTGGCAGCGGCACACCTGTGTTGGTGGGAGGTGGGGAACCTTCCTGCTGCCTCTCAGCTGGGAGGTAGGTCAGGATGGAGATGTGCTGGGCTTGCCAGCAGTGCCTTCTCCATAGGCTGCTTAGTTCCTGCAAGGTCAGAGTTCCTCTCCTGACTCTGAGATAGCAGTATCTAGGCAATCTTCTGCAGTCCTGGAGTTCTAGCTGCTGGCAGAGCTGCAAGGTGAGCGGGACACTTCATATGCAATTAGCATTCCTTCATTGCTGCCTCCTGATCTGCTGCTGGTATGGGCTGAGACTGGGATGTCAGAGTTCCCAGCAACTTCCCCTCTTCACAGATAAGCATGTTGTGCCTAAGTCCTGCTCCTTCAGAAGTTTGTCCTTCCAGACCTATATGAATTACAGGCTGTGAAGGTTATTTGGAGGGCAGGCAGGAAAACTGCACAGAAATACAGCGTGCAGTTTGTGCTGGTGTCCTTGAAAATTAGCTGAGAGAACAAGTAGTCCTGGCACAGGATTTGGCAACCAGCTGTCTGAGGGTGCTTGCTGCTGCTGTTTTGGGCACATTGCTGAGCTGAGAAGCTGCAGCAGCCATTAGCTGAATCAGAAGGGAAAGGGTCCCATCCCATCATCAGCCTGGTGTTTTCAGCAGCAACCTGAAAACACAGTTTCCACTTTGAATTTGGAAGAAACAAGGGTTGAAAAATAGCACTGGTCCTGACCAGCTTCCTACACTGTAGTGCAGACACCCCAGCAGGATGCACAGCTCAGCCAGAAACTGTACAGTGGCAACCACGTGCAAGGTGCAGCAGAGCTGAGAGGTCACAGAAACTGCAGAAAACCTTGCTGTGCAATCTCACTGCTGAGCACTCTTCTTCCCTCTGGCACTCCCTGTTTCTCAGGCCAGTCTCTGCCTCCATCTCAGTTCAGTTGGGCTCATCACTCACTCTTTGAGTTCTGTATGGAAATCTTCTGCTTTAGCCCCATCTTCTCCCCTGAACTATGGTCCTTCCTGAAAGTCAGCTCTAAAATGGACAGTAGTGTGGCGCTATAGGCCTTGCAAATCTTGGTTGTCCTGTCTGTCTTGCAGTGGGCAACACTGAGAATAGAGCGTGGTGCCAAGGAGAAGAACCATCTGTTGTACAAGCCCTATGTCAATGGTGAGATCCTGCCCTGCATGGGTACATGGAATTCAAAATTCTTCTGGGGAGGTGGGGTAAATGTGGTGTCTCTGAGCAGCTGAGGTCTGCTGGGAAGTCTGTTCATGTAGGAGGGAGTTCTAGAGAGCTCTGTTTCATGAAGAGGGGCAGGGAAGCACCCAGGAGTGCTTAATTTCTAGATAATGGGGAGGACTGGTTTATGCCTGTCTGGACTGGAGAAAGGAAGGGGACCGTGAGGAAGGCGGGCGAGGAAGGGCCTCAGCTTTTGTCTCTCTTTGAGCAGGCAGGTCACACTTTGCCCAGAGCTGCCTATGGTGTGTTGCAGGTATCATTGCAAAGGAGCCAACATCACTGGAGGAGGAGATCAAGGAGATCCGCCGGAGTGGCAGTGGCAAAGCCCTGGACACCCCTGAGTTTGAGCTCTCAGATATCTTCTATTTCTGCCGCAAAGGCATCGAGACCATCATGGATGATGAAGTGACCAAGAGGTTCTCAGCTGAAGAGCTGGAGTCCTGGAATTTGCTCAGCAGGACCAACTACAACTTCCAGTATATCAGCCTACGCCTCACTGTGCTCTGGGGACTTGGTGTGCTCATCCGCTACTGCTTCCTTCTGCCCCTCAGGTGAATGCTGGTGCAGGGACCTACCTGCCAAGGAGGTGCTGCTGGCCTGGTTTTGCTAGCATGTAATTTCCCTCTTTCTGCAGGATAGCCCTGGCATTTACTGGCATCAGCTTGTTGGTGACTGGTACCACAGTGGTGGGATATTTGCCAAATGGAAGGTGAGTTCATCTTCGAGGGAGGAGCAGATGGGGAGCACTCCATGTAGTATGAGATCTGATACTCGGGAAATTTCCCTGCAAAGCTTTCTGTTCTACCACCTGCAGACACAGCAGGTGGTCCTGGCAGCTGTGGTCTCTCAGGAATGGACACCCTGTAATTTTCAACAAAGGGCCTAGATGTAAGCACTGAGCTGGTGACAGAGCACTCAGCCCTGACCTCTAAAGGAGTAATAACAGAAAAGAGAAAAGGCCAAAATTTTATTCTCATGAGTTAAGAATCATAAGATCATAAGCTGATGGCAAAGCTCAGGACATGCTGTGTTTCTGTAGCAAAGATGTGAAGGCTTGGCTGGATTTCACAGCCTGGGACAGCTGGGCTGAGTGGCACTGTTACAGGGGATATTGTAGGACTGGGGAGTGATGGTCTCTGTCCTGGGCTGCAGGTGTAAAGATTTCCTGAGCAAACACGTCCACCTGATGTGTTACCGGATCTGCGTGCGTGCCCTCACAGCCATCATCACCTACCATGACCGGTAAGGCCTGTCTGCTCCAGTCTGTCCCTGCCCAGGAGGTACTCAACACTGGGCATTATGCAGGTCTCATGCTTCCTTCCTCTTTCTTCACCTCTGCCTTTGTTTTGCATGTAGAGAAAACAGACCTCGGAATGGAGGCATCTGTGTGGCAAATCACACCTCCCCCATTGATGTGATCGTCCTGGCCAGTGATGGCTACTATGCGATGGTAAGGTACTGGCTCTGTCTGCCCAGACTTGGCCACCTGCAGGGAGGGAGCAGCAAGCTTGTTATGGCAGGAACTAGGCAGCAAGAGTCCTTTGAGCACATAGAACTACTTTTCCCTGCATGACATGGCAGGGCACTGTCAGGTTCTGTCGTGCGTGGCATTTGTGCAAACTCAGGCTGGAACTCAAAGCACCAGCTTTGAGTGGGCGCAGCTTTGCAAGAAGAGCTCTAGGCTCTGCTGTTGCTGGAAAAGCAAAGCACTTCCCCAGCTGGACCTCCTGCCATGGGGAAAGCACTTGAGGTTTGCTGTATGTGTCCTTCAAGTCAGCACCTGGGACTTTTCCTCTTAGTCTTTCTAGGGTAGCGGGAGGAAGATGAACCTCAGTTTGGCTGTGAAACTGGGAACTTGACTTTCATGTGTGTCCAGGTCTTGTAACTTGTGTCTTCTTGCCCTGTTCAGGTGGGTCAGATCCATGGAGGGCTCATGGGTGTGATACAGAGAGCCATGGTGAAAGCTTGTCCCCATGTCTGGTTCGAACGTTCTGAGGTTAAAGATCGTCATCTCGTCGCCAGAAGGTGTGACAGTCGCTGGCTGCAGGGGTGGGTCTGAAGGTTGGGGGAGGTAGAGGCCTGTTCACCTCCCTTGGATGAGGACACTGCATGGCCTCATAAGTGCTGGGAGATTGTGCCCCTGTTGTTGGCAGCCTGATACTCCCTGGTGACTGCAGGCTAAGGACTGTATGCTGTGTGGATTGCTACTGAGAGCGTCCGTCCCTTCTAATTTTTGACATTCTTCTGTTTAGGCTCACAGAACATGTCCAGGACAAAAGCAAACTGCCCATTCTTATTTTTCCAGAAGGTGAGTGCAACAAGGCCAGAGAAGCACCAGGTGGAGAAGGTGCCTTGAGATAGCACCACATCTCTGTTCCCTTCCTTCTTACACAGCCAAGGGCTTGAGACCCTCCACTGAGACAAGAGGGACAAAAGCTCTTCAGAGCTGAGTGAGCCCAGAATGCAGGAGTCACACGTGATGTCCCAGTGACCCATTCTGTGCACACAGAGAACAGGGCTTGGACTGAGAGTTAGGGGGGAGTTGCTGGGTTCCTGTGGTCCTGCCCTTAAGCCTGTAGCTTAGACTTCTGAACTGACTTCCAGAGGAAAGTCAAGATTGTGCTTGCCTCTTACAGGAACATGCATCAACAACACATCTGTGATGATGTTCAAAAAGGGGAGCTTTGAAATTGGAGCCACAGTTTACCCTGTAGCCATCAAGGTATGACAAGGCAACGTTCTTAGGGCACAAGTCTGTCTGTCCCTCTGTATCTCTGTCTTGGCAGCCCAGTCCAGTCTGGTCTGAGAGCACAGGAAAGCTGAGGTCGCTCCATGTAGTGCACTGGGAGAGCTGACCTGTAGCTTAGTTTGGGGTGGAAGTTGGAGCCACTGCCAGACTTCCATGAACTCTTCTGCCTTTGTAGTATGACCCACAGTTTGGAGACGCTTTTTGGAACAGCAGCAAATATGGCATGGTGACCTACCTCCTCAGAATGATGACCAGCTGGGCCATTGTCTGCAGTGTCTGGTACTTGCCCCCAATGACCAGGCAGGTGAGGTGAACCCCACCTGTCTGATCACTTTCCTGGTTGGCCCTTTGCTCCTGCTGAACAGTCTTATTTTGCCACAGCCTGAAGAGGATGCAGTGCAGTTTGCCAATCGAGTGAAGTCAGCCATTGCCAGGCAGGGGGGCCTTGTGGATCTGCTCTGGTGAGTCCAAGCAGGCTTTTCTCTTTGGGGTGCCAGAGTTCCTTTTTCTGGGTCCTGGCATCTGCTCATGGGCTGTAGAGCTCCATTTGTTTCTTGCTTAGGGTAGAGCAGGCCTCTGGAGGAATGTTCTTCTATAAGAACCAAAGTCTTTGCTTCTTCTGTATGTTTGGTATCAGGGCTTCATTCTGTGATTGTAGGTTTCATTGGGATGCCCTGGGTTAGACTCTACTCAGCAAGGTGTGTTCAGCTCAGGAACTTGCTTTCCCAGGCACTGAGGTCTCAGAGCAGTCAGTCTCCTGTAGTGCTACTAGAGTAGCTCATGTTTCTGGCAGAGTTGCTATTTTGAGCAAAGTGCGGGGCCATGGGGGCAGCTCCTGGCAGAAGCAGGTAAGAAAGTGGTGCCCTTTGGGGACAGGTGGTCTGCGGTGTGCCCTTGCAGCATGTGGTAGAGGGGCAGCTGTCAGCACTCACTGGAATTCTGACTTGCCCTGAACAGTCCCAGATGAAGATGGTGCCTGCCTGCAGCCTCTCTGATACAACTCTTTCCCCAGGGACGGAGGACTGAAAAGGGAGAAGGTGAAAGACGCGTTCAAGGAGGAGCAACAGAAACTCTACAGCAAAATGATTGTAGGCAGCCATGAAGACCGGAGCCGCTCCTGAGTTTGCTGCCTCCAGCACCGACTGGGGCTGGCCAAAGCCAAAGCCCCTTGCCTCCAGCACCAACCAGGACTTGTCTGGAGCAACTCTGAATCTTTGGACTTGGGCTACTCCAGAGCCGCTAGGACTTGCTCTTTCATCCTCTGGCTGTTTTTTCCCAGAGGCACTATTGCTGCCTGGAGTCTTTAGGCCTTTGGCAGCTTTGGCAGAGATGCCTTCTTGTTACTGTTACACTGAAGCTCCTTGCAGGGGCAGTATTAAATGAAACTCTTATGGTGTCATGCGCTTCCAACTGGTGTGTCCAGCCCCAGGGAAGGACGGGTGTGATGTGCATATGTGTCAGTCACAAAAGCAGCACAAAAGACAGTGAGCTGTGCTGAAACTGCCTGCTTTGACAACCAAGGTTGTCACTTCCAGATCCACTTCCAGAACAAATCTTTCTTTTTTGCCATCTTCCTGTCAGCTTGACCCAGACTATTGCTTCTACAGTGCATAGCCTCTTTGCTGCTGCTGATGCAGTAAGGATCGTAGTCCCTGGAAACCTCCTGTCCCCTGGGGCTGCAGGGTGCCAGGTGTCACTGGGGTGGCAGGTGGGGCTCCAGAGGAATCTGTGCATGCTATAGTGGGAGCCTAGGGTTTGTAGGAGAGCCCAAGACTTCATGGCTAGGGCAGCAAATCCCTTTTCAAATGTCTCCTGAGGGAAACAGTGGCATTTGACCTTGTCATGCACACACATGGATAGTATCAACTTGTTGCAAGAAAACAAATCTAGTGCTGGAGGTGCTGCCCCTTTCTGCTCTGCAAGTAAATTACTCAGTAAAACAACTTGCATTGGAGCATTTGTCCCATGACCTTTCCCATTTTCCTTACATGCCTACAAACTTGAGCCCTTACACTGGGTTCTCTGCTCTTACAAGCAAGAGCTGTTTCTCTGCTGCCTGCTGAAGCCTGCTTGCATTTTCTAGCACTCTGGAGAAGGCAGTTACCTAAATGCCTCCTTTGTACCTCAAGTATTTGTTGGGGAGGGCATCTGCTATGCCAGGTGAGGACAGCTGTGCTGTGTAAGTGGCCTTAAATCTGAATTTTCCTGCACTTTTTATTTCCCTGATGGAACTTTGCTGCTCCGGCTGCAAGCTCAGGGGCCGTTTGGATGAAGACCCCTACACTGTACTGTGGTCTGGCAAGCCCTGGAGGGAGCCACAGTGAGCCATGGGCTGCTGAGGCAGTGCCGTGCTCGGTACTGTGGATGGTCCTTCCCCCTGTGCAGAGCTGCAGCTGGGGACACAACTGGTAGAGACATGGACATCACTGACTGCCAAACCCTGGGTCTCCAGGCTCTCCTTCACTTCTTCTGTTCAGCAGCCACTCCTGCACCATCAGGGGCTGTGCCCCCAGAGCTCTCCTCTCTGGGGCTGGGACACACATTTCCTTCAGGCACTGCTGAAGGCCACAGGCCTCTCCCACCCCCCTGCCATGTCCTCAGGCGCTTGGACCCAGCTGCAGGTGCCCACAAGTCTCCTGCCTGCAGCTGGCTCCCCTGTCCCTGATGGCACGGTGATGTGCTGAACCCTCATCAGCTCTGCGGGACATCCAGCTGCCCTGCTGTGCTTGGGGACCATCCCCAGCAGCGTTCAGGACACTCCACAGCAGGCAAGGAGCTGGCTGGACAGGTTAGGAGGCACGCATCCATCTTTCCTTGGCTCTCCCACTCCATGCCCCCAGTCAATATGTCTCTCTCCGATGAGAAAGTTAATAAATTTAGCTCTAGATTAAAAGTATCGATCATTTCATTTGTAAGCGATAAATAACCAGGGGGGGAGCACTGGGCGGCCCACGGGGTAGGGGCTGCTGGCTCTGGCTGCAGCAGCCATGCACCCCACTGGGGCCAGGAGCCCTCATATGCATTCTGCCTGAATGCTGGCATTGATTTGCTATTAGTCTCCACGCACCACCCAGTAGCACATCATTCCCGGAGCTGCTATTAATGGCCTTTTGATAAATAATCACTTGTAAGTCAATAAATTTTTATTAAACAGTGTGGCGCTTTGATTTATGAAAATCCGACGGGGTTTGTCTGGGAGAAAAGGGATGCAGAATTGAAGCAGAGCTGCTATCCATCTGCCTGCCAGGCTGGCCTGCCTGTGCTCACACCCCCGGCGCAGCTGGCTCCTGCCTCTGCCCACACAGCCTGAGCCTGCCTGGCACCAGGCACAGGGTGGGCAGAGCTGGTGCTCCTGTTGAGACCCCCAGCACTGACAGGGCACCACTTCGATGCAGCAGCAAGTGGGAAAGCGGGAGCTACAGTGGGCAGCATCGGCAGGAGAGGGGGTCAGTCCTGGCTGCGGGGCTGGGGCCCTGCATGGATCAGCACTGTTTGGGGCCCTGTCTCAATGTGGGGATGCATGGGGCAGCCAGGCTGCAGCAGCCATTTGTCACTATCCCTGGCTACAGCAGGCCCTTTGCCACCTGCTTTATTTGTCTCCCAGCCCTGACGTGGCATCAGACAGGTGTTAAACTACTTAATCACTTTAAAATTGTTTTAATTTTCTGTTTTGTATTGATCTCCACAGCACCAATTAATCAGCTCACTGGACCAGGCAGTTAGTACATTAAAAATTGTCAGCCAAGCTGGGCAGCTTAGAAAATGTTAAAAAAATATCCCACCAGCAGCCCCTCACTTCTCCCACCATGTGGAACCTGCTCCTGCTGAGCACTGGCTCTGTCCACAGACAGTGATGTGTCTCCTCCAACCCTGCCACCAGCCCTGAGCACCCTGCTCCCATGGGATCTGCCATCCCACATCCTTGCAAAGGGTCCATTAGCTCTGTCCTGGCCCAGCATCTGTCCCATGGAGGCAGTGGAAGGGTTGCATGGCTGAGGAGAGAGTATTACAAGCCTCATGCTCACTGCAGGGGCTGGAAAGGAAAGGGACCTATGTGGGGACAGTAGTCCCCTAAGCTCTGGAAATGTGGCATCGAGTAGTCAGGTCTCTTTGCAAAGTGCCCACAGCCCAGTGAGAGACTGGAGAGAGCTTTAAGCCAAGTGTGGGCCGTGGCAGGTTGTACAGTGATGATCTGCAGCCCCACACAAGGCTAGTGCTCTTGGCCACTGAAAGGTGCCAGTGGTTGAGAGCTTCAGCTGTCCCAGGCGTGGACTCGGCCACCAGCCCATTGCAGGTACTGCCTCCACCAGCCCCATTCCTACCTCTTCCGTGCCTGTGCCATGCTGCTAATCAGTGCCTGATAGGCCAGCAGCACCTTATCTGCTATCGATTTCCTTCCAAGACACAGCCCACATGTTTGCTCACACCTAGCTGGCACTTAGTTGGCTCTTGGCTGAACAGCTGCCAAGCTTGCCTGGCCTTCAGCACTGTGCCTGTGCCAGCTGGAGCGTCTGCGGCGTCCTAAGCAGGTAAGGACAGCTGGCCCTGCACAGCACCCACAACTGGCATGCCACTGGTGAGCCATGGGGAGCCAGAACAGGGGGTGTGGGCACACCCATGTGCACGCACACGTCTGTGTGTGCAGCCCCCATTGCACAGGGGTGCAGCAAAGAGCAGGGGGGACCTGCTCAGGTTGGCAGGCAAACACACTGGGGCTATTGATGCCACATCAATCCTGCAGCCCTGACAGGTGAATGGGCTCTCACTCACACTGTTAAGATAAATGGTATTTATTTGCTGCTAAGAGCTTCCAATAAGAGGCCCCAATGGGTGACTTTTGAACCAGCAGCTCTTGCTGCTGGTACACGCCCAAATCAGAGAAAACTCTGGGAAAATCTCCAGGGTGCCCCTGCTTTTGTGGGAACTTCCTGCTCCACACCATGGACCCTTCCCCTGCCTGGCATGCAGACCCTGCCCCGTACATCCTAACCCCACCCCTCCTCTGGCCCAGCCTCACAAGGCCACCCTTGACCACATGCCCATGAAACAAGTGCCGGGACTTGACTGGGACCTTTATTTCATCAATGCCGATAACACGGCTGCACCTGACACTACCACGTGTGCTGCTCCCAGCCCTGCAAGCCATGCTCCCCATCCAGCTGTCAGCCACCCCATCCCAACAGCCAGGCACCTGCTGGTGATGGGAGTCACCCCCTGGCAGGATGCAGGTGACTAGGCCAGTCATCTCCTGGCCCAGAGGGGCAGGCTGTGCTCAGCCACTGTGCGTGCCCAAGCCCAGCATCGAGAAGGCCGCACGGTGCTTCCTCAGCAGCAGCCGGATCTTCTCATCATCTGAGTCTGGGTCCAGGGGCTTGTTGTACTCATCATCCTCGGTCTCAGAGGCCGCCCGCTCTCCGCCAGAGCCCCCCGCCCGGTGCGAGGATGAGGAGGGCTCCAGGGCACTCTTCTTCCTCCATTTGGTCCGTCGGTTCTGGAACCAGACCTGTTGCCCCATGGGCCCAGCTCAGTTAGCAGCCAACACGCTGCGCACCCTGTGCCACACAGGGACCAATACTCACCTTCACCTGAGACTCAGTCATGCCAAGAGAATAGGCCAGCCGTGCTCTTTCCGGACCCGCCAGGTACTTGGTCTGCTCAAAAGTCTTCTCCAGAGCAAAGATCTGGTGTCCCGTGAAGGTCGGGCGCGTGTGCTTCTTCTTGTGGATGCTGTCAGCCAAGTGAGCAGGGGCTACAGGAGAGGAAGAGAGAAGTGGGTGAGCTCTTGGCAGCTAACACTGGACAGCTCTCCCCCTGTACACACTCACCAGCCCCCGGTGACCAAAGAGTCCCTCCACACCTGCTCCCCTCCAAATTAAAACTGTATTCCTGCTTCAGAGATTCAGCCCCATCCCAGGAGGGCTGAGCTTCCCACTGTGCAGGTCCCACAGAGCCAGAGTTGGGCTAGGCACCTCCTGATCAAGGACAGTGCTAAGTGGTTGTGGTGCAAGGGTAAGGGTCGCTATCGACAGTGCTTGACCCCAGAGCCATGCAGCGCTGGAACTCTGTGCCCCCATGCCCCACACCTTGCAGGATGCATGACAGAAGACAGGCATAGCTGGTCATTGGCTCGCAGCTGTGCCAGGAGCAGATGGCCAAACTGCCTAACCCATCTGCTCCAAAATCATCACCTGCAAAGGGGTGAAGGGGACCAGAGCTGCAGGCTCTGAGCAGCTGCACCCAGCCTCCTGGGGCTTCCCATGTGACAGTGGATGCACCCATCCCACCTACCCTCTGGGACAGCAGCAACATACTCTGCAATTCCCCTGACTACTCTCCACCAGGAAGGCAGCGCTGCCAGCCTGGAGCTCTGGGCTGGCTATCCTGCCTGTCTCTGCCATGAACTAAACCAGGCACTGACCCCCAGTGGGGCTGTCTGAGAGAGAGGCAGATCTTGTGAGTCAGAGGGCTCTGCCTGTCCTTGCCAGTTGTGGCTGCCTGAAGGCAAAGAATATTGTATTTGCCATTAGAGCTGCCCCTGCCCTTGAGCCAGAAGTTCTGTCACAGTTTGAGGTCCGGCAGCTCTGGCACTGGGGTCTTCCTCACTATCACTGCTGGCCGACCACCTGTGCCTCGTGCAGGGCAATGGAGAAGACACAGCCTGCCCCTTGCCCTTATGCCGATGGCTCAGGACTCTGCAAGGTGCTCGTCACCTGCGGCACCCAACCACCCACACCCAGCCGCTCCGAGCCCCCCGTACTTACGGCCGCCGCACTGCCGGCCGCCCCGCCACTCCGGGGCCGCCTCCGCCCAGCAGCTCCGGCCCCGCGGCAGGTACTCGCCACCAGCCTTGGGGAGAGCGCCCACCTGGGGCCCGTAATAGACGCCCGGGGAGCTCAGTCCGTTAAATCCGCCCGCGTGGGGGTAGCCAGGGAGGAGACTGCTGTTCGGTGTCGCCGCGGGCCGGCCGAGGATGTCGGAGATGCCGTGGGGGGTGCCAGCAGCCAGCTGGGCACCCAGCCCGGGGGGTCCCAGCTTGTAGAAGGAGCTCTGCACTGAGTACTGGCAAACAGGCGCCTTGGCCTCGGGAAAGGGGCCCAGCGAGGAGCCGTTGAGCAGAAAGGTGCCTGGCAGGTTGGCATCCATGGCTCTAGCACCGAGGCGGCCCTCAGAGCCCGGAACCCCGGAGGTGCGATGGCTGGCCCATTACCAATGGCCTGGGGGCTACAGAGCCCCAGAGCCCGCCCTGGCCCGTGGGCGCCTGGCTGGCACTGGGATCCCGGCGCGGGCCGGGGCCGCGGGCAGTCCGGGAAGCGCCCGGTGACCTCGCAGCGCCTCCGGCCCGGACCCTCAACTTGAGCTTGGGCAGCGCCAACATTTCTCTGATAAAGACGAGGGCTATTAGAATAACGCGCACCCATTGGCCTGCCGGCCGCGGGCGGCTCGCCTATTGGCCGGGCCTCGGCGGCCGCGGCAGCCATTGGCTGCGCCTCAGGGCAGCGGGCGATTGGTCCGGCCCAGACAAATTGCGCTTTGAACACCGGCGGCGGCGGGAGCGGGAGGAGTGGGACTGAACACGGCTCGCTTCGGCTCGATTCGGCTCGGCTCGGCTCGGCTCGGTTCGGCTCGGCACGGCACGGCTCGGCACGGCTCGGCACGGCACGGCACGGCTCGGCACTGCTCGACTCGGCACTGCTCGGCTCGGCTCGGCTCGGCTCGGTTCGGCACGGCTCGGCTCGGCTCGATTTGGCACGGTTCGGCTCGGCACGGCACGGCTCTGCACGGCACGGTTCGGCACGGTTCGGCTCGGCACGGCACGGCTCAGCACGGCTCGGCTCGGGGATGGGTCGGGATGGGATGTGATGGGAAGGGACAGGACGGGACGGGAGGAGACGGGAAGGGTTGTGATGGAAGGGTTGTGATGGAAGGGATGTGATGGAAGGGATGGGATGGAAGGGATGGGATGGAAGGGATGGGATGGAAGGGATGGGATGGAAGGGATGGGATGGAAGGGTTGTGATGGAAGGGATGGGATGGAAGGGATGGGATGGAAGGGATGGGATGGAAGGGATGGGATGGAAGGGATGGGATAGAAGGGATGGGATACGGGGCCCGAGCCGGGGCGGCCGGACGCTGGACAGCGCCGGTCGGGCCGGTGCTCTGGCGGGGCCTCTCGGGCGGGGCCTCGGCAGCGCCGGTGCCCCCGGGACAGCCCCCGCCGTGCTGGGGTACCAGTGGCACCGGCTGTACGGACGCTTCCCCCTCGCCCAAGCCGGGAGAGGCCGCCGCACCCTCCCGTACCTCCCGGGAGAGGGTGCGCACGTTCCTGCTCCCTTCAACTCCCCCGGGAATGGCAGAACACAGGAAGCCGCCACTCCCACGGCCGCCCCCGCCCTCCCGGCAAGAGGGGACCCGGCCCCGGGGGTCTCCATCTTCCTCATCTTTGGAAAAACAGAGACGAGACACTGTGTTGATTTATTTATTAATTCATAGTCTGTTAGCTGGTGTACAGGGAAATGATCTATACATCAGGGCCTAAGACAGGGAGATCCAAAAGGCTTGTTTCCATAACAATTAAAAAAAGAAAATAAAAGTAATTTTTAAAACTTCTAAAAAGCTTCTAGTGTGCAGACTGCAGCATTCTCTAGGCTCAATGTTGGGTGCAGCCTCCCCCTACCAGCCCTACAAGCAATCTGAGCGCAAAGCAATGTCACTGCAGGTGCCTGGCACGGTTGCAGACAGCACATTCCCTACGGCATACACAAGGCCAAAGCACTGGACCCACACACAACTCTAGGGTGATGCTACGGAGTCAGCTGTTGCAGTGGGTCTAGGGAGGTTATTGTACGCAGCAAGGGTGACGGATGAAGAGTCTGTGCCTATATGGCTCAACTTTGGGGTGGGGAGGGGACTGCTTTGCTCTCCAAGGCTAATCTGGGTCAGTCGCTTTGCTGGAGCGAGGCTTCTTGGCTGCAGGGCAGCTAGGGGCTCTCCCAGCAGATGTGTACCCACTGAAAGGGAGGGCTGCCCTGCCAAGGCCACGTGGCCTGAAGCTGGAGGTGCACTTGTTCTGCACCTGGCCACGGAGAACAAACTCGGACTCAGCAAAGCAGGTTCATGGCCACTTCCAGGAGAAAGAGCAGGGCGTCCCCACATCACTGTGCTACAAAGGCCAGGTCCCTGTATCAGTTTGGTTAAAGGACAGGGTCAGGGACCTGTGACCAAGTGCCACTACCTGCACCCTGCGCTCCTGGGGTCAGGTATTACAATAGATTCAACCTACTGCCCAGACTCTGAGCGCTCTGCCCTGTGCTGCTCTCCTGCTAGAGCAGCCGGCCTGAGGCTGCCCCAGCCCCCAGGGCAGCAGACCCCATGTCTCTGGGATTGGTCCCGAGAGGGTCAGTATGCAGGGCTATAACCCCCCTCGCAGGGAGGCCAGGGTCCCTGCAAAGCCCTTGCCTGGGGTGCGTATTGCACGGCTGTTGGCTATTGCTAGCTCCTCGCTCATCTCCTGAGCAGATATTGTGCTGAGTAGAGCTAGGCACAACCCCATGTGTGGCACAAGCACCCCCTGCTCTCTCACTGCACATCCTCCCTGGGCTCCAAGAACCTCAGCACAGGCCTACAGCTTCAATCCAGATGGATCCAACACAAACTGGGGCTAGACCATGGGACTGCACCTCTAGCCCCCCCTCTTCAGGCCAGGAAGGGGCCAGGCTCAGGCAGAGTGGCACAGGACAGGGATGGGCTGCTGCCCTCCCACTCCTATAGCCTTCCTGCTCCATTCACCAGAGCTGCTCACATATTCCAAAGGCTTTGCCCATCCTGCAGCCTGAAGAGGTATTTGAGAGCAGAGCTGTTAGTGCTTTGTACATACTGCTAGAGTGTCCCTAGGGGTTTGCATAGTATTTATTGGTTCATATACACAAGGCTGATTGCTGTACAGTTTACACTTTCAACATAAGCAAGGAGCTCAGTGCTCAGCCCAGAGCTCTGCCCTGGTGGGAGACTTTGCACGTGCTGGGGAGAGGAAGGGCAGCCCTGCACCAGTCCCTCTGCCCAGGGCAGCTGTGCTCCCTGCAGCCTCCCCTTGCACCCTCTGGCCACTGCTGCCATCCCCAAAGCCCAACACTCACAGGGAGGGACGAGAAGCAAGTCCAGCAGAGGCAGCACAGGCATTTGCAGGGGGGCAAGCACCTCTTCTTCTGTGGTGAGCAGCACCATGCTGTCCCAGCTTTCCTCTTAAAGCTGGAGCACAGACTTGGGGATGCATCTACACACACAATCACACAGATGTGCAATCTCCATCTCATTTCCTTCTACTCCAGCTCTTGCCTTCCAAAGGAGCTGAGAGCATACCCCTGGTGTGTGGTGCTGTCTCTGGGCTCCTGGCAGCAGCGGGGCAGGGATAGAGGCCCCTCGTCAGTTTTAAGTACTGTAGCTCATGCGTCTTGCAGTCAGTCAGTCATGCGGATAGGACGGTAAGTATGTCTCATACAGAAATCATGCCATTAGCTTATAGAAACATGTACAGCCAGCCCTGCTCCCCTCCACTCTCTGCTCTCCTCTCCTTTCTTCTCTTCTCTTCCCAGGTATGTGTCAGAACGTGTGTGAAGTTCAGTGGTTTGGTGTTGAGGTGTGATCCTAGAGAGACAGAGAGAGAGACAGAGGAGTTACCAGGCATTCTTGGTGGTACATCCAGGATAAATGTTGGGGGCAGCCAGGTACATGGCTGGCAAGTCCCTTCTGTACACTGTGCTTGTCCCACATGCACCCATGCTGCCAAGCAACCATAATACAAGTTTTGAGGGGTGTCAGAGAGACTGTGACAGAGCACCACTAAGTGGCAGGCCTGGAACTAGGAGCAATGACATTGATGGTACAGATGGTGCTGCCCCATCTGCAGAGAGCAGCAAGCAGTGGCTGAGCTGCACCAACTGCAACATGGCACTGGGAAGGAGCTGGGAGCGCTGCTCTAGGTTCTGGAATGGAGGAGGCCAGCCTTGAGCCCCCTCCCCCCCCCCCCACCTCAGCTAGGGTGACTGACTGCACCCCACTCTCCCAGCAGTGATGAAAATCTTCCCCAGTGCACACCCTGGGCCACTTTCACACAATGGAAAACTGCAAAGGCAAAGCAACAGGAGCAGTGCCCCAGAGAGAAGCAGAGCCAAGGACTGTCTGGGGAGTGGGGCAGGCAGAGGGAGACAGTCTGCATGAACTTGCCCACAAGCATAAGCCTCTTGACTTTCATACACCCACAGAGAGCTCACTGACAGAGAGGAGAGAGAAGGGAAAGGGAGGACAGAGCAAGTCATGCACGTACAGCAGAGATCAGAGGACCAACTGCCCTTGTTTGGCAGCCTCCTACCAGTAGGAGGTAGTGCTGGACAGCTGGGGAGTACATATGCAACACCTTCCCCCAGCACTGCACTGTCAGCCCAGCAATGAGTGTGCAGAGAAAAATTATGCAGCTAGGCTCAAGCGTGCTGTGCCAAGCACCTTGCCTTCAACCTGGTCTAGTCCCATTCCCACTCTAGGGAAGGCAGGGAGATCAGGAAATGCACAAGACTTAAGGGGTCATTCTGAGCTCAGTGGAGATCAATGTAAGAAATGTCCTAGGTCAAAGGCGGGTGCCATGTCGTCAGCCCCTACAAGTGTCATATTCCTGCACCCACCACTCCTGCATCCCTACTGCCCTGACATTCCCCAGCAGCACCCTGCCAAGGTCTGCCCCCATTCTGGCTTCAGCAACCTCAATGCTTTCCTCTACATGGCTGGCAGAGGCAGTAGCTGCATCTCCCAGAACAGTGAGCAGAGGCAGTAGGCCATGGCCCCACAGAACCGGGACGTGCTTCATCTGACCCACAGCTCTGCCAGTGCCCAGCTGTGCCCCTTGGGAAGGGGGATACCAAGGCACCAACTCCAAGGGCTGGTCTCATCTGCCACAAGGCTGCACAGTTACTGCTCATGTATGAAGGGGGTACTTCTGCTCAGACCCTATACAAACACAATCGAGTCCCTGGACTGGCTTTGTACAAAGACCACCCCTCTGCCTGTAGCCCAGCATAACCAGGAGTAACAACTCGGTGACCCTGTCACTGGGGACGGTCACCCCGAGCACCCAGGGTGCTGTCACTGCAGCAGCAGCCCTTGGCACTGTGGCTGCAGTGGGGTGCTGTGCACACAGCTGGCTGGAGCATCACTGCAGACCAGGGCACCCTGTGCCCATAGCACCCAGGAGCAGGTTATCATTAGAGGCACACTGCTGCCTACCCCCAGTCTTTTGCTGCAGCACAGCAAACCCTCTCTGCAAGCCAAGAGCTGGGAGCAGCCCCGCCACACGTTCCCCAGGAGAATATGCATGACCAGCAGCTCAGTGCAGGCAGCAATATGGAGAACCAGGACAGAAGGAAGAGCAAGGATAGGGTTACCTCAAAAGAGGCCATTTGAGGGGTCACTGCTTCCCCCTTTTCAGGCTGGCTCGTTTCACTATCTGAGCCCCCATCCTGCCCCCAGAGACCTCTGGTTTCGGGACACGCACTCGCACCTCCTCCTGAGGAAGCCGCAGGGGCAGGAAGCAGGACATCACCCAGGTGAACAGACAGACACAGAGAAGAGGACAGGAGAGGGAAAGGTAGAGTCAGTTGGCAGGCAGAAAACACCAAGCAAGAAGACTGGTGAAGTGGGCAGTATTTGCCCCTGGAAGTCTTAGAGGGGAAACAGGAGAGGAGTACAGGGCAGAAGAAAGGACAGAGTGTGACATTGTCCCAGAGCCTGAGAGTCCTGCAGAACTCCTGAGAGTCATGGGTGACGCCCCAGGCAGGCTGCCTGCAACGTACAGTTAAGAGCCACACTGTACCTTGGCACCCAGACCATCCTGATGCAAGATGGAGTACTTCATGAAGTGATCATCCTCAGCCTCCAGGTCTTGGGGCTCCTGTAGGGAGCCCTCCAGAATCAGCTCCTCCTGTTCCTGCCTGTCATCCATGACACCAGGGCCCAGATGACGCACCACCTTCCGGATAATCTGTGGAGACCCACACAGCTGGGCATCACAACTAGCCCCAGGGCACCGTGACTCCCTCCTCACCCAGTCTGGTCCTAAACTGCACGTGGTGTGCAGCCTCTGTGTGTCCCATGAGCTGGAGAAGTGCCGTGACTGTAACCGAAGACAGCGGGGCACGAATGCCCTACATGGGCCTCATGCTAACGGGGTGGAGGGGAGAAGGGAAAGGCTGCGGCATGCCCTTTGCCCATATCTTGCCGCTGATCACTCACCTTCTTGGTGATGATATTGCCTTGATCATCTGTGAACTGCTCCTCAGTCACCTGCTCTCCAGGGAGATGAAGGGCTTCATTCCCCTGCAGGAACGGAAGGGAGATCAGGGCATGCGAGGGAAACGAGGGAAGTTGTTTCGCAGGTAGAAAAATGCACCTGACATGCACCCCACAGCCTCTGTCTCCCACCCTGCCCTGACCCTTCACTGCTTTCCTCTGCACCGGCTCTAGGGCTGCTCTCTCAGCTGCCCCGCTCGTTACCTTCAGGAGGACGCGCCGGCGGACGACTCTGGCGGAGAGAGCCTCCTCGTCATCCGCCAGCCCCGGGCTCTCCCCGAGCTCCTTGTCCAGCTCACGATGGGCGTGTTTGAGCAGGAAGCGGACAGAGCCCCTGACGATGTGCATGACGTTCTGGCAGCTGACCAGGAAGAAGGCCAGAAGCACCAGAGCGATCAGCAGCTGGGCCAGGAAAGCCCACATCGTGCCTCCGGCCGCACAGCCGCGCGTGTGCCGCGGCTCTGAGCCCGCTGTCAGAACTCAGCCATGCTGAGGGCCGGGTGCTGGCCTGCGGCTGTGAGCCTGCCCGCGCAGTGCCCCGGCTCTGCGGGAGCTGCTGTAAGCTCGGCTGCCGCAGCTCTGCTGGCTGTGGGCGGCGAGAAGGGAGCGGGCAGCTGGGCGTCCTTCGCAGTCACAGCTTCGCTCGAGGTCATGTGCCCAGGACTGCCCCGGCCCGGCTGGAAGCAGGACAGCTCTGTCCCTCTGCTCTGTCAGCTTGCCCAACAGCCTGTCCTCCTGACTACGGTGGGAGGGCAGTGTGCAGTCTTCCATTACAGGACAAACGAAGTCCTGGGCAAAAGCCAGGGCTTTGGGGTGTCATTGGAATCACGTGTGACTCAGGTAACACACGCGGTGGAGCTGAACAGCCACCTCCAAGCACGGCCGTGCTGCCGGGATGGCTGTGCGTGCCCTGGCTGGGGGAAGGTGCTTGCCCTCACCTTGTACCTGCTGGCTCTGTGTGACCGTGGCATCAAGCCCACCACCCAGCCTGGCCCCTAGACCAGCTCTATTTCTGGCTCCAGCAGGCTGTTGGGCTGGCAGCCAGGGCAGATACTCAATAAAGAACAAGTCTGGGAGGGTGACTGGGTTATAAATGGAGAGCAAGAGCTCAGGTATCAAGCACTGCAGGCTATTCTGGGCTGAGAGGCACCCCAAGGGGCAGGAAGTACAGAAGAGTTGAGGAGCTAGCACCTGGTCTGCCTGACTGGCCTTGCAGCAGGCTCCAGAAGAGGCCACCACTTCCTGCAGGGCTGAGTCCCCTGCTCCCACCCTCACCTGCCCAAAGAAGCGGCTGTCGGCCTCCTCCTGCCAGCCGCCTGTGGGGTGCTGAGGCTGCCGGTCGCTGTCCTCTGTAGAGCTGATCCGCATCAGCTCCATGGCTGGCATCAGGACCTGCTCTTGCTCCTGGCCCTGTGCCCCGGAGGCTGTGGTGTGCGTTGGGAGCAGCTTTTGGGTGACTCCCTCCTGCCAGGAGCCCGCTGTCAGGTCCTGTAGGCAGGAGATAAAGGAGCCTTCTGCATTCCAGTCCCTCAGCCTGGGCACCAGAGAGGGACAGGGATAGGGAGAGAGAGACAGAAAGAGAGAGGCAGTCAGCTTTGCATGGAGTGCTGCACCCTGAGCACCAGCCGAGCTCCGGCAGGCACACCGGTGCAGCCTGCACCCCAGAGGCGCTGGCTCCACTCCCCAGCTCACGGCACTGCTGGGCATCTGGCAGAAGCAGCACAAAATACACAGATGCACAAAAAGGCACAGGCCACCTCTATGCTATGCTCCCTGCCCATCCCACAGCCTCACGGTTTGGCTGCCAGAGTCTTAGGCAAGAGTGTGCTGTGCTCTCATGGTCTAGTGTGGTCTAGCTCTAATGTGATCTAATGCTGTGGAGCATTTCTGGGTGCTGCCAGGGACCTCATGGGTTCCTGCCACTGGGAAGGGAGCAGGCAGCCCAGGTTAGGGTTAGCTCTGGTAAGTACAACCTACATGCAGGGCCTGGCTGACTAGGGTCCTTCCCAGGTGTTCTGCAATGTTCTGCCCTCCAGAGCATTGCCAGAAAAGTGTGAGACACTCGGCCCAACCATTGTTCTATGTACTGCAGATGCCTGGGCTCCAGAGTGGGAGGCCAGCAGGGAAGCAAGCAAAGCAGGGAGATTATTGCAGCTGGTGAGCACAGGGCAGTAGCTGGCAAAGCAGTTGTGCTCCCCTACCATGGTCACCCTGGTGCCCCAGGCTGTAGTACCTGTCTGCACTCTTCTCCACAGCATGGCTAAAGGAGGGTGATGTCATGATCCTGGCTTGCACCTTCTGCTGAACTGAAACAAAAGAGACTTCACTCTCCGGGTCCTGCTCCCCAGTCCCTGGTTGATGATCACCAGATGGCATCTTTCCCTCTGGCCTCTGCCCCTCCTCCTGCTCTAGAAGGTCAATCAGGCCATTCATGGCATCTGAGTCCACTGTGTCATCCTCAACCAGGTCCATAGAGCCCATGTGGTCTGGGCCATGAGCATCTGCTAGAAGTTGCCCTGGGAACCGGCCTTCGCTTGTGGCATCCGAGTCCTCAGCCTTGCTGCACTCCAGAGAGGAGTCCTCAGCAGTCACCAGCGAGGGGGTGAGCCCTGAGGACCACACCTGCATGTCGGACATCTCCATCAGGGCATCCTGCTCAGTGGCAGCCATGGGGATAGCATCCATGATGGCCACCTCATTCCAGTACTGGTCGGCACGCAGCGGGGATGGCAGTGTGTAATGCAGGGAGGCAGGGGACAGCAGCTCGTCCTGCAGTGAAGCGTAACCTATATGGGCAGACAGAGGCATCATGTCCAGCAGCCATCTCACACACGCACAAGCACAGTAGGACAAAAGGGAAACAGCTTCTGGGAGGATGACTGCCCCAAGGACAGCAAAGGTCATGCCACAGCCCTGTGCCCAGGCTGAGCAGGGCTGTGCTCACAGCAGCGGCTGCTTTCACATGGTCCCTGCAAATGCTGCCATGCCTCCCTTCAAGTCCTGGGGCTGCTCTGGGCAGGTCCTGGGGCTGCCTCCTCCCTGTGAGGAGGACTGGGCTGGTGTTCACACGATGCTCCATCCACACTGAAGGACATAGCGCCCTCTTTGCTACCTTGCTCCATCAGACCCCTGGTCCCTGCCCACAGCCCCCATCCAGCATCAGCTGGCTGGCAGTTAGCCTGGAGTTCAAGTAGCCGAGTCTGACAGGCACCAACTCTCAAAGCCAAACACTGTCCACAGCCCAGAGGAGCAGGTTGGAAGTACCATGAGCAGAGAAGGATGGCCCTGGAACATGCCATGCACCCCAAGGCCCTGCAGAAGGCAGTCAGGGCCTTACAACCCTGTTAGCGTCTCCAGGGCTACAAGCCACTGTTATATCTCATCGCCCAGGATGTGCACAGCTCAGGCGTATCTATATGAATTACAACCAAGCCAGGCACTCCCACCCATGCAGGTGGCTTTGCTCAGCCTTTTTCAGCTTTGAGCCATTTTTTCACCCCTGGATATCAGCAGTGAACCTGTTCTGCTCCCCTGGCAGCCAGGGAATGGCAACCACAGCCAAGGAACAGGGTACAGCTGGCACCCCTGGCACAGAAAGGGCACCTCACACATGGACACCCAGGTGCCTGGCCAGGGGCATGCAGTGCAGTGCCAGCAAGGGAAGGAACTGTGCAGGAGAAGAAGGCCTGGGATGGCTGCCTGCAAGCATGACAGCTGTAAGAGGGGTAGTCCCTGATGACATGCAGTCGCTGGAGCAGGATGCGGCTCCCAGAGGGCTTAGCTGAGGTGGAGACAGTGGAGACAGGCAGTGGAAGATGAGAGGAGAGGCCAGGATGAGCTCAGAGGAGACAGGTGAAAAGAAGTGACCCACAGGAGTGCCCGCACCTGGCAGCACTAGGTGGCATGTTAGAGAAAACAGAACAAGGGGAGAGACAGAGAGGGAGAGAGCGATGAGCCAGTGCTGCAGGGGCAGAGCCACCGTGCAGGGCTGTAGCAGCACAAAGCCCTGCCCCTTTCTGGTGTGCCGGCTCCAGCAGCGTATGCCACAGCTGACTCTGGCTGTGTTCCCACATCCAGGCACACCACCACAGCTGTACAGCCAGGACTCAGTGAGCTCCCTGGCCGCTGATCAGCTTGCATAGCCAGAGGCACCTC
Source organism: Pseudopodoces humilis (assembly GCF_049639895.1). NCBI lineage: Eukaryota > Metazoa > Chordata > Aves > Passeriformes > Paridae > Pseudopodoces > Pseudopodoces humilis. The sequence goes on from NC_142229.1 coordinate 3,389,720, forward strand.
TCACTGGCACACTGAGATAAGAAACACCTGGAGAGTTTCTGAGAAAGCAGGATGGCAGAGCCAAGCTTTCTGCAACATAAGCCCCAGTGAAGAGGCCACATCTGTCAGCAATGTGCCCACTCAGTTCTCAGTGGGTGCAACCTGGTCAGGCAAGACACCAGCCCCAGTCTCTGCACAGACTGTGGTCTCAAGGGCCCTCCTGCATTCCCTGCCAGAAGCTGGGCTCACCATTCATCTGGGATGGTGAGAGGGAGTAGTCTCTGTCCGTGTAGCGCCAGCTTCCCTTCAGGCTGCGGCTCAGCCGACCTGAGCCCTCCAGCATGTTGACAATCTCGCTGCGGTCAATGTTTCTCAGTGCCGTGTACAGGTTCTCAACTGCAAGGGGAAGATGGTGCCAGCAAACTAGTCACTTGGGAAGACATAGCCATGCCCCAGACACCCTCCAGGTGGGCAGGGAAGGCAGATATGCATGAACCACCACTGTAAAGCCAGCCAGTGATCCTTGAAGATGCACACACTGCTCTGCTCTGCCACCTCTGTGTCTGTAAAAGGGCACCACAACTACTCACTCTTGACATTCTTGCCCTCGCGGCTGGCCCAGAGGTTGAGTAAGGCTATGCTCTGCTCCAGAAGGGAGTTGGGGTTCTCCACACGTATCCTGTTGATGTCATCCACCCCAAACTGTAGCTCACGTGCCAGCTCTGGGGAAAACACCACATCAGTATCATATCCTCTGGTGCCCATCACAAGGCTAGGGACGTTGTGAAGTGCTCAGCCAGGACCAGTGCAGAAACCCTCTGTTATATGTAACTGCACAGCAGAACATGCAGGAGCTGGGATGGGGCAGGGGCTGAAGCCCTCCTGCTCAGGTTGGCTGTGACTAGCACAATAGGGTCTCATGCTAAGAAGTGTAGGGTCTGCCATTGGATTGTGTGGCTGCAACCAACAGCAGCAATATGTACAGCTCATAACAAAGCCCTAGCCTGGTACCCTTGTGTGTGGATATGTGCACAGCCATGGAAAAGTTCATTTCAGTGCCCTGGAATGCTCACAGCAGGGGTACAGCACAAAGCAGTCTCTACACCTGGCAGCACAGGGAGGTTCTAGCCTCCCTAAGTGTCAGCTTTGCAAGGAGTGTTGTGCATCCTCAGAACTGTCAGGTGTGGACTCACCGGCCCAGCTGAGACCCAGCTGTTCTGCTATGTCAACCATCTTCTGGTCTGCCTTGTCTGTGCTGCTCAGAGAGCCTGGAGGAGAAGAGGGAGTCAGCCCAGCTGCACAGGGCCCTGCACCAGAGTGGTGAGGGGAATGGGGTGCTGGTTCTGGGGGTCACACAGACCCATAGGCACAGCACCGCCCTGCAGGGCGCCCTTCAGGGAAAGGGAAGTTGCTGTCTGTGGAACTGTGACAGGACCATCCCAGCCTTCCCACTGGCTTGAGAACCCCAAGTGCAGGTAGTGAGTGGGCTGGAATGGTCCCAGCAGGCTGCATACCAAAACTGGTCTCACTTAGAATGCTGTATCGCTCCCGCAGAGACAATGGCGTCAGTGTCCTCCTTCGCTCATCACTGCCACTGCCCTGTAAAAGTGGTGACAAAACAAGGGGTCAACAGCTTGGAAAGAGGGCAGCTGCTCTGCACTGACATGATTGCTTCTCCTTCAGCTCCAGAGTGGCATGACGTGGTCAAATGGAGCAGGTGAAGAAGAAAGCTAACAGCAAGGGCTGTCCCCTGCACTTGGGGAGGGGATGTGCCCTCACTGCCCCCTACCACAGCGCCAAAGACTGACCTTGGTGCAGGGTGGTATGCTGATGTTCAGGTGGCAGAGCACATGCTGGAGGTCTTCGTATTTCATGGCCTTGCGCAAGAAAGACAGGGAGCCACTGGCTTCCCGGCTGCTGTCCCGGACCTGAGTGCCAGAGCCCAGTTAGGTGGCTTGGCACAAGGAAGGGCCCTGACTGCTTGCCCGGTCCTGTACCCTGACATTACCTTGATGGGGATGACAAGACGATTCTCCCGGAAGGACTGGAAGAGGAAGGTGCGGGGCTGAGCAGCCTTCTTGACAGGCACCAGGTTCCCTGAGAGTTCGACATGCAAAGGCATTCCCTCCACCACCTGCCCAGGAGCAGAAAATATACTCAGACCCAGTGTAGAGCTGCTTATCCTGCTCCTGGATAGGGCAGGTAGCCCTGACTCTCCTAGCCATGCCAGGGCCAGGCCCTTCCACTTGCATCAGTCTCCCCTCACTTTGTTATCCCTCTCCCTGCTGCCCTCCACACATGCTGCTGGGGACAAACCTCAATGTCCCTGCTGCGGGCCACCTCAGTGAAGTTCTCATGCTGCTCTAAAGTCTTGTCAACCTTGTCATCAGTCATGCAGTAGCAGCGCAGCCGGCCTTCTCGCGCATCGTTCATCTTGGCAAACACCACAAATTTGGCCATGTAGGGCACGGCTGTCAGCTCCTTGTACAGCATGGTGGCAAAGTGCACAGCCTCAGCTGTGCGTGGGCAGTCGGCCAGCCAGAACCTGCAGGAGATCTGGGTTGGGGTGCTGCTGGGTGGTGGCAGAGAGCTGCCCCCTGCCCCCCTCAACAGCCAACTGGACTGCAGAGGAAGCCCCAAGAGTTCTGGACACAGGTGTAGCCCCATCTGTGATGGGGACCCAGCCAAGTACAGATAATGGCCCCCTTCCTTCTGTACACCCAGCTGTCATGAGGGTTCCTGGAGTGTGCTCAGGCAACATGGGGGTCTTAAGGCTAGAGGAAACCACCCTGCATGTAGGAATAGGGCAGCACAGCAGTAAGGGGCTTTTCCCAGCAAAGGCTGTAGTAAGGCCCAAGGAGTACTAGATATCCTGAGATGGACACGTTTGCCCAGGACTCACCTGGCAGACACATTGGTGGTAAAGTTAGCACACTCATTTTCATAGACCAGCTTTGTGGTGCCTGTTATGTCTTCCCACTGGGCTTGGGCTGTCCCTCCTGCAGCAGAAAGCAAGGGTGATCATACTGTCTCTTTCCATAAGCCCAGGGTCTGCATCCCCCAGGCATTTGCTTTCTCCACAGCTGCACCCTTTACTGAGCTCCCTGGAGCTGCATCCCCCTGAGGCAGCCCAGCCCATCCCCGTGGAGAGCACGCTTGTAGTCTCACCAATCACACTGCAGAGCAGACGTAGGCTGGTGGTGTCACCCTCACCACTGTCTCGGGGATTGTCCTTCCAGGATGGTGGCAGTGGGATACGGAGGCCAATGGGGCGGTGGAACTTCCTCCGTCGTGGCTCCACTGTGACAATGGGGCTGAAGGTCGCTTGGTTCCCCAGCAGCTTAGTCACCAACTCATCAGGCACAGGCTGTGCCTGTGGGTAGTACAAGGATGGGAATCAGGGATGGCTTTTCCCCAGGCTGGGACACAGCCTGGGCTTGCTGCCCGCCCCTGACTGCAGAAGTATGTCTAGGCCCCAGGCCTGGCTCTCTGAGGCTCACCTGCAGGGCCAGCCTCACTCTTTTGGTGACAGCAGTGTCTGGGAAGGTGGCCTGTACCATGGGCACCAGTGTGCTTTTCAAACACCCTCCTTCAGGGCCAATCATATCACAGTCCTGGCAAATCCGGGACATGACCACGAAGTAGAGAGGGAAGTCGGTGGTGATGATGCGGCAGACCCTCTTCTTATCCAGCTCCTCCTGGCTCTCCAGCTCTGCGAGGGCAGCACAGCCATCAGCGCTCATCCACCAAGCCTGTGTCTGACACTCAACACTCCTCCGTGCTACGCTGACCAACCCCCTCAGCCCCATTCCACCACGCGGGCCACCACAGCCCTGCCTGCAGGAAGCTGTGAGGTGTGGAGCCCCTGCCCTCCTGGCACGCTCACCCTCGTCCATGCCATTGAGCAGCTGGTCCATGTAGCTCTCCTCATAGCGGTTGCGGTGCTCCTTCCAGACAGAGCCGTTCTCACTGCGCAGCACTACCAGCTCACGGTCTCCACGTCCATATGAGGCAAAGTGTGGAATCTCCACAATGACAGGGCTGCAGACAGCAGAGGAAGGCCACACAAGCTGCCACAAGGACGTGCAAGGCAGCAGGATGGCCCTGGGCAGAGTGCCTGCCCATGCTGTGCAGCTGCTGGGGGAAGGACTGATGATCTCCCTCGCTCTGGGAAAGAGGATTCTGCATGTGGTGGGACAGGGCTGCTCAGGGCTTTTCTGCCACTGTTCTGTTACTCTTGAATGACCCATGCCATAAACTTGTCATGCCCAGCAAGAGGTAGGATCTCTCCTCTGCCAACCTCAAGAAGCAGAGATAGGCAGAGGTCTTGCCCTGGATGGCAAAGCCCTCTAGATGAGCCCAGATCTGTTCCCAGTCCTGAGGGATGACCCTGGTGTGGGCAGCCCAATCTGCTCTTTTCCCAGCTGTGCTCACCTGAGGAATTGGGCACCAGCAGGCCCCAGAGCAATGATCCGACTGCTCAGACCCTCCTCCTCAGCCAGTGGTGGGGGTGCAGGTAGCTTTTGGGGCTTCACCAGGCGGCAGGTGATGCGGGTCGGTGCAGCACAGGCACGGGGCGGGATGACCACACGCAGACCATGGTGCCGGCTGCCCCGCATGGAGCCACCACGAGCATCCACCATGAAGCTTACCAGGAACCTGGAGTGGACAGAGGTGTGAGCATGTGGGCACCTTGCAGCCAGCTGATGAACAGAGCATGCGTGTGCTGCACAGGCTGGGCACTCACCCTGTGTGCACAGGGCTGGCCACCGGGCTGATGTTATCCGAGGTCTCAGTGGCAGGGCTGCTGGGGATCAGGGAGTCCTCGTCGAACTCTTTGGAGGGCTGTGTAAGGCAGGGAAGAGAACCTGTGGACAAAGGGTCCTATCTGGGGGTGTTGAGCCTGCCCACCCTTATACAATCCTCGCTGGACAGTCCTGTATCACCGGGTCAATGCCCATTACCCATCACACACTTGAGCTACGTGGTGATGGGGGAACTGCCCCAGCAGGGAATGCCTGGGGGAGGCCATGGCAGGCTGTATCTCATGCTCACCTCCTGTGGGGACACCGAGGGTGCATGCAGCAGGCTGACTTGCTCAGCTTCTGTCTCCACAGGTCCTACCTGCTCAGTCTCCTCAGCTCTGGTCACTACAGTTTCAGGTGGGATGCAGGGGACCTGCAGGACAGCTGGAGACTCCACCCTGGCAGGAGAGGGTAGTGACAGCCACAGAAATGGGAGGGTCCCTCAGCCTCTACCCATCCCCACAGAGTCCTGGAACCACTAGACAAAAGCAAACTAAATAGCAGTCCCATGTCTTGGTGCAGAAACAGCATTGACTAGCTTTCCCTGCCATGCCAACCAGTGAGGGTTCAGTGATCTGTTCCTTGCCTGGAGTCTTATGCAGGAAGCCCAGCCCAGCACAAGGCTGGTCCTGTGCCCTGTACCTGTTCCCTCCCCACCATACAGCATCTCTTACGTTTGCTCCAGTATTGCTGTGGTCATGAACTCCAGTCTCTCCCTTTTGCCTTCCTGGTCTCCGAAATCAGGTGTCTTGGGTTTTGGTGCAATCAGCTCTTCCTCTGAAACCAAGAGCTGGCTCAGCAAGCAGAGGCAGACAGACAAGGGAACACAGGGATATCCAGCCCTTGCCCCTACCCCTCCCCAGGGCTGGAGCCAGGGCCCATACCTGCCCACTGCTTGAGACACTCACTTGTCCCCTGGGTCTCAGCCAGACACAGAGGGGGCTTTGCTGTCTGCCAGAATGGGTCTTCTGGCAGGGCAAGGCCCATGCAGCAGGCCAGTGGGACAGGAGCTCTGGGAGCCATTGGGAAATCTGGCTGTTCACTAACCTCTTTCTCACAGCACCAAACACAGTGCAGAGACTTCAAAGGACACCTTAAACTTCAGTGTCTGGGTCAGGGACATAGGCACAACTTGGGGTGCAGGAGGCTGCCCTAACACTACGCCCTACTGGAGGCACAGAGCTCTGCTAATGCTACCACTGGTCCCATTAATACTTGCTAACTAGCTCATCAGAATTTGGCTCTGGCCAGTCCCCTGTGGGAGGGTGTCCAGCACCTCCCAAAGCAGACAGAGTGCCCCAGAAATGGGGAGGGGACCACAGCAGCAAAGAGACCCTTGATCTCTCAGGTTAATCCCTGCTCTGGACAGGGGGCAATTGCGGAGGGACACCAGTGTTTGTCACAGTTACAGGTTCTTCCATATGCTATGGACAGGTCCTGGGTCTGACAAGGGAGTCAGGGTCCTCCTGAGTGGGAGGATGCCTATTCATGCAGTCACACCAAAGCAAGCAGCATGGGCATGGATTGGCAGGGTAGGATGGCAGGGTTGTCACTGGAGAGCACCAGATCAGCAGCAAGGCTCAGCAGATGGATATGGTGTGTGGTGGTATGGTAGTGGTTAGTGGCCATGGGGTGAAATGGGCCATTGAGCTGGGACAGGGGGACACATTTCATACCCATTACTGTGACATGAGCAGTGCCTGCAAAGTAAGAAGAGGCAAAAGTGAGGTACTGGTGGGAGGGTGCAGGAGCAAACCAGCTGCAGCTGGGCTGGGAGCTGGTACCCTCCAGCAGAGCAAGGCACAGTGGGGGCTCTGCATGCCCAAGGGCTCTCTGCACAGTCCTTGGGGCATGGGATCATGGAGATGTCCAGACATATCCCTCTTGCATAGTGCCGGGAAACACCCAAGCCAGGAGGTGCCACCTCAGGAGTCTGGTGGGCTTCCCTCATCCTCTCTGCAAGACCACAGCAGGGCCCACAGAGCTCCCCCACACTGGGGGTGTCCCTGTTCCAGCAGGAACACTAGTGTCATCCCCATGACTGCTGCTTGTCACACTGACCCAGCTGGCAGATCTCTGAGATGGTGTGACCCAACTCCCACCCCTCACCTTCATCCTCTGATACATCCAGAATCTCATCTACGGTCTCTGGGAAGCTCATGCGGTGCTTGTCGCCAACTGACTGTGGGAGCAGAGCAGAGTCAAAGGAAGCCAGCATTTTTCTGCACAGCTATCTGCAGCCCCCTCCTTGCACCTAGGCTAGGCACCCAGCTGCAGACCTGTCCCTGGCTGTTCCCAGTCCCAGCCCTCTTTCACAGCATCCTGGTCCTAGTACCAGGGGCTCACCGGGATGTCGGTTTCCTCTGTGACAATCTTGAGCACATCTGTGACAGAAATGTAGCCAAGCCGCTTTGCAATGGCCAGGGGAGTGGTGCCATTCTGTGCACAGAGGGAAGACTGGGTCAGCAGCAGCCATGGGGCAGCTCAGGCAGCTGAGTAGAGAGGTGCAGGGAAGCGTTGTACTCACCGTGCTGATCTCGTTGGGAGATGCGCCATGCTTCAGCAGCAGTGTTACCACATCTGTGTGGCCCTGCTGTGCTGCTTGGTGCAGGGGGGTGTAGCCCAGCTGCAGGGGAGGACAGAGGATGCTGCAATCAGTTCTGGAAGTCTGCTGCCCCAAAAATGCCCCCAGGCCTCACACATGATGCTTTGTGCCTGGAGCATGAGGAGCTCCACTTCCCCATCAACCTGCATGATGTTGCCCAGGGCAGAAGGGTCCTTGGAGCACAGGACACCTCTGTACCTTAGTCTTGGCATTGACATCCGCTTGGTGTTGCAGCAAGAACTTCACCAGCTTGATGTTCCCATAATGGCTGGCCACATGCAGCGGGGTATAGCCCATCTGAAAGACAAGATCAGGTCTCAGTCTGCCCTCACCACTGCTTACTGCCCTTCTGGCTTGGATATGCTCATGCCACAGGCAAGCCCTCACGCATGAAGGATGAGGCATACATGTGGGGGCTTCCCAAAAGCCCAAGACCAAAGCAGAGGGTTTCAAACCACGCTGTGCCTGTGGGTACAGAGGTGAGCTATAGAAACAGGTAAGAATCACACCTCCAGAGAGGTGGGGGGAAGAGGAGAAAGAGTCCCCAGGACACAGACAAAATGGTAAGGATGCCTGTTAGAAGGGAGTCTCTTGCATAAAGAGAAAGAAAAGAAATGCTCTTTCCTGAGCAGGCCTAGAGGTAGTACCCCCATGTGTTTCACCAAAGCCGTGGTCAATCTACTACTTTACCCTGGTCATTGCATCCACTGTGACTCCATGTTTCACTAGAACATCAGCAACTAGCACATGCCCCTCTTGGGCTGCAAGGTGGAGAGGAGTCAGGCCACTCTGCAAAGAAAAGAGGTCTCAGCACAGTGGCACTGCCATCACTGCAGGTCCAGCAGCAGAGACTGTCAGGTCTCCAACCTGACAAACTGACTGACACAGTGTACTGCTACCCAAACACAGGGAGGCACAGGGGTCTGGACGACCACCCAGATGCTGCTCTCTGCTGGCAAGTTTGTCTCCAGCCTGGCAGGATGCGCTGGGACAACTTACCTTGTTGCCTAGGTTGCCGTTGGCTTGTTTGGAGAAAAGCAGTGCCACCATGTCTGCATGGCCCTCCTGGGAAGCCAGGTGGAGGGGAGTGACTCCCTGCATAGACTCAGCATTTGCAGAAGCCCCATACTGCAGCAGGCTGCTGGCCACTTCCATCTGGTTCTGCTTGGCAGCGATGTGAAGGGGGGTGTACCCATTCTGCAGGGAGAGAGGCTCATTGCAGTGCTCAGCTCTGCCAAGCAGACCAGAAGGGACGGGAGGTGCCACCCTGCCTCTTGCAGACCAGGTCTGCCCTTCCTAGCTGCCTCCAGAGCGCAGGGATGCCCCCCATAGTATCTCTCTGACAGCGACCAGCCCTGACTCTGATGCCAAATCGACTCTTTCAGCCAAGTCAGCACGGGGGTGTCAAAGACCATCCACTTCAGGTTCGACTGATATGGGCTATCCTGAAGTTTTCTACACATGAATTTCTGCAGCAGTATGCAGCCTCTGGGAGCTACAAAAAGCTGGGGCAGACAGCACACCTCCTGGAATGTGCCTGGCTGAGGTGTGGAGCTGAACTCCCAATACACAGCATTAGTATTCAGGCAGAGACTGCAGGGCCTTGAGTCCTGCCTCTGCTGCCACGCTGCAGGAGCCGACCAGCTGGCAGACACCCGCTGCCCGGGCTGACGTGCAGGCTGTCGGTGACGCAGAGCAGCGGGGGCTGGCGCTGGTACCGGCTGCTCCCGATGCCTGCCCAGCATGTCTGCCGGCAGCCTGCACAGGGGAGAGGAAAGTGCCAGATGGGGAGGGCTGGCACCACCAGCCACTTGGCTGTTTTGAAGATGCAGCTTTTGCAAACAACACGGGAAGCAAGGCGCCTGCTGGTGTGCTCTGTGGGGAGATGCTCCCCATGCTCAGGGAGAGCCGGGTGACTCTCACAAGCTTGTGGGTTTTCTGACTCACTGCTTCATAGCTGCATGCAAACATTCGCCTGTGGTTTCCCAAACTGCCAGACCGCAGCGCTGCTCTGCAGGACTTGCCATGGAAACACATTCCCCACGCAGCAACCACCATGCTGCTAGCAGGGACCATCCCTGACACAGCCTGTCTGCTGGAACAGGACCACTGCCTGCTACCCTGCCTGCTCCAAGTGGTGTGAGGACAGGCAGGCATGAGCAGCAGACATGGAGAAAGGCTGGTGGTGATCAGTCACTTAGACATTCCCTGAGTGCCAGGGCTGAGGGGCAGTGCTGGCCCCAAACTGGCAGGCACTGGACACACACCGCATCCCCACGTCCCTAGGGAAGCCCAGCTCAGACTTACCCAGGCTGAGTTGTGTGGGGAGCTCCCCTTGGGAAGCAGCAGTTTGACAATCTCCAAGTTGTTGTGGTGCACAGCCACATGCAGTGGAGTCAGGCCATTCTGCAGTGGGGGAGACAGTACAGACAGGTGAGACAGAGCCTCTCCCCATAGCAGACCTCTCCCCCCACAGAAGCAACATTCACCTTCCCTGATGCATTGGGGTGAGCATCATGTGCCAACAGCAACTCTGCCACATCCACCTTTCCATACTTGGCTGCAACGTGGAGAGGGGTAAATCCTTTCTGAGGAGAAAGGCAGCCCATCATAGAGTGGCAGAGATGAAGAGAGTGCTGGCGCCTGCTGCAACACAGGAGGAAGCTGCCCCTCCTGTGACAGGGACACTGTGCCACCAGCCTGCCCAGCCTTGCCCCAGCTGGGCATCGCCTTCCACAGCAGTGGACTCAGCAGCCTACCTTGGTCATGCAGGTCTGAGAGGCTCCCTTCTCCAGCAGGGCCAGGGCTGTGTCCATGTGCCCCTCTCTGGCAGTGATGTGCAGGGGTGTGTGCCCTGCTGTGGTGGCCAGGTTGGGGTTAGCGTTGTTCTCCAAAAGGAGTTTGACCATGCCAGTGTGGCCAATGCGTGCAGCACAGTGCAGAGGAGTCTGGTCATCCTGTGAGGGTGGCAGAGAAGCTGTTTGGGCAGACCTGGACCAGTCCCCGTCTTGCAATGCCAAAGGAGTCCCAGCCCTGCTCCCACTGTTGCACAGCCCCTGCTAGGCTGTGCTCTGGGCATGTGACAGCAAAGAAACCAGCACCAGCTGTTTCCAGAGCTGATTACCACACATGTCCTGTATACCTACCTTGGCCTTAGCATTGGCTTTGGCTTTGTTCTGCAGCAGGTACTTGGCCACATCTGTGTGCCCAGCTCGGGCTGCCATGTGTAGAGGAGTCTCTACTTTCTGCACCAAAGACAGGATAAAGTAGTAAGGCTAAAGGAGGGAAAATGCTTTCCTACAGTCATTCCTCTGCTCTGAAGAGCGGAGAGCAGTTCCTGCATCCCCTACTGGTTGCTCATGCTAGCACAAAGTAGAGGGCACCAGGGATTGCTCAGGTGAACAGAGGCTGCAGGACCTGGATATCCTGCTGAACATCTCAATAAGCTGAGCTCCCAAAGCCCCAGTCATGGTGGAACTCACCACGTTGGATACATTAGGAGAGGCTCCACGCTGCAGCAGAGTCTTGACAATGGGCAGATGTCCCATGAAGGCAGCCACATGCAGGGGGGTCAGGCCAGACTGTGAAGAGAAAAAGGCCAGAAACCAAGATGGGACTTAGAGCCTTGGCAATATCTCCTACTGTCCCCTCCTCCTTCTCCCCAGGGCAGGTCTCAGCACAGGCAAAATCCGAGTCCCCAGTCTGCTCCAGGAGCCTGGCGGGTGAGTATGAAGGAAACACACAGAGCTGCTGTCTCCCCTGCATCTCCCTGCCCTTTAGGAAGATGCTGCCAGGCTAAATAGGTTCTGAGCTGCAAAGAGCACCAAGAAAGGTCCCTGGGGTATGGCAGAAGCAACAGGGACATCACATCCTGCCATGTTGTCCCCAGCACACATGCAGAAGCAAGAGAGCTAAGGATGGTCTCAGCCCACCTACCTCTGTGACAGCGTCAATGGAGGCACCTGTCTTCAGCAGCAGCTCCATCACACGGATGTGGTTTTTCTTGCAGGCAATATGGAGGGGCGTGAAGCCATTCTGCAGACAAGACAGACAGATGGACAGTCATTTGCAGGAACACTCCCTCTCCCCTGGTTCAGCCCACCCACCCTTTCTCACCAGGGCTCGAGAGTTGGGCTTGGCCCCCTTCTCCACCAGCAGCTTGGCCACACGGTGGTGTCCACAGTGTGCAGCCACGTGCAGGGGCGTGAGGTGGTCCAGGGTGATGTCGTCAATGTCAGCGCTGTACTGCAGGAGCAGGCGGACGCAGTCCAGGTGGTCACCCTGTGCTGCCATGTGGATCGGCGACAAGCCGTTCTGCGACCGTGGAGCAGGGCCTCAGGGCTGGGCCAGGAGGGGGTCCAGGCATCCCACCCAGTCCCTGCCTCGCACCCCCAGACACTACTCTAGGGCAGAAGAGACAGCTTGTTCCCCAGGGTGCTACCAGAGAGGAGCCCCAAAATCCCTCAGTGAGACTTACAGAGGAGTAATGTTGAGTGGAGGGAAGGGCCTGAAGAGCTGCTGCCTTGGGGTAGACTGTACCCAGGCCATCCCCTTCTCAGGACTAGTCCCTTTGAAGGATGAAGCCCTCAGGCAAAGGACTTCAGCTAGGGCCAAGTAGGGTAGGAAGCTTCTTACCCCTCATCAGGCCAAAAAAATCCCCAAGCCAGCCATGGGTGCCATCCAGCTAGTATGCACAACTTGTTACCCCACTGTGCTGCCCTGGGACCTGGCACCAATCACAGCCCCACCAAGTCGTCTGGGTACCTTGGTTTTGGCTTGAATGGGAGCCCCATGGTCCAGCAGGATCTCTGCAATTCTCACATGTCCATTACGTGCTGCACAGTGGAGAGGGGTCAGCTCATCCTGGGAAGAGAGAAAGGTTCAAGGGCTCACTATGGCATGGAAGGGCAGGGTTCCCTCAGGTAGAGGACTAACAGGGACTTCGGACTTGTCTGCAAAATAAGGTGAAACTGAGCATGGCCTCAGCTCCCAGGACACACCTTTGTAGCCATGCAGCCTCCTCACGTCTACATGTGCCAGCAAAAACCTGGTCCATCCCCTTAGTATACCAGAGACCTTCCCTCACATTCCCAGCAAGATGTTTGCAGAGTAAGCACTGGGCATAAGGAGCTCAGGGAGGGAGACAGCCCATGTAAAGATGGGATGTGTTCAGAAGTGCTCTCACCTTGGTCCTTGTTTCTATCTGGGCCCCGCGGTCCAGCAGCAGCCGCACCATGATGATGTTGCCCCGGCGGGAAGCTATGTGCAGGGGAGTGATCCCATTCTGCCAGGGGGAATGACAGCCTATCAGAAGGAGCAGCCCCTTCTCTTTGAAGGAGGTAAGGGACAAACAAAGGAGAGAGTGCAGGGAGAGCTACATCTCTGCCCAGGGACAATGCTGGAGAACACCTTATTTAACAGGGCTGTGAGAGAGGGCTGTGCAGCTAAAGGCTGCAGACAGAAGCTACTCAGAGCTTGCAGGAAAGCACCAACTCATGGATTGGGTTTCACCTGTGGCTCTGGAAGAGGCATCCTAACTGTGGGTTCTATGAGCTCTGCCCTGCAGCAACAGCACCAGCTTTCCCTCAGCCTGGACACAAGGTCCCCAAAAGCTTTCAGGGACACATGGTTGCTTCTGACAGAAGGGAGACATAGCAGAAAAGGCCCATGATGATTATTAATTGCACCTCCCCAGGCATCTGTGCTACTTTCTGCATAGCCCCACCTCACCAGGAAGCCCTGGCAGCTGCTGCTGCACACTACATGGATAGGAGGCACAGCATCCTCCTCTGTTGCTGGAGCAGCACAGACCCCAGTAGCTTCCCACTCTGCACTCACCTGGGGTGTGAAGTTGACACTGGCTCCACGGTTCAGCAGTAACTGGGCCACACTGAGATTCTCATAGTGGGCTGCAATGTGCAAAGGGGTGAATCCAGTCTAGGGAAAGAAGGAAGGATCAGCCAGACAGACACATGCTCCCTGATGAAACTATGGATTAATACAGCATACCAAGCTGCTGTTCTCCCTGGGGACTGGGGAATCTCCCAGAGACAGCACAGGAAAACCACGCACCTTGGAGAGGACATCGGCATTGGGGTCATTCTGCAGCAGCACAGCAGCTGTGCGAGTGTCATCATTGCGGGCTGCGATGTGCAGGGCAGGCAGACGGACCTTACCCTTTGTCCCATAGTTGATAAGATGAGCAACCACATTTTCATGTCCTTGCTGGAGAGCCACAGCTAGTGGAGTGAAGCCATCCTGCCAAGGAGAAGGAGAGAATCAAGCAGCCACAGCAGGACCCAGCACATCCCTCAGTAGCCCCCACAGGCAGGGCCACAGGCTCCTCCCCAAGGATCTCACCTCTGTGGCTACGTTCTGGTTGGCTCCATTTTCCAGCAGGAATTTCACAACTTCCAGGTGGTTCTCTTGCGCTGCCATGTAGAGGGGTGTGAAGCCTTTCTGCAAACACAGGGCCATGCACATCAACACAACTCTTTCTTGAGTTCTTTGAAGACCTACACCCCCATCAACGCCCACACTCCCAGGTCAGTGAACAGGGGCAGAAACATCTATTGTGGGTGTGAAAAAGAAAAAAAAAAAACTGGCACCAGTGGAACAATCACAGAGAGATGGAGCTCAAGGCTCCACATATCCAGAAAAAAGCAGGCAATGCTTCATAAGAGTCAACCCAGAAGACACTGCCTTCTGCTCACTGCCAGTATTGTCTCTAGCTTCAGGGACAATTGTCCCATCAGGCAAAATCTGAAGAACTTTCAGCCCTTTCAGGCCCAAGGAAGAGAGAGCGAAGGAAGCACAGCACGTTTAACTGCGCGGGTTGCTGGAGATCTCAAAGCTTTACCAGGGAGGCATCGGCGATGAGTCCTCCCAGGATAAGTTCAGTATGCTTGGATGTGTTGACAGGGACTCCCTCAACAGAGACCACGCCGGTCTCCCCATGTGCCTCAAGATTCCCTCCACCCCATTTGCACCCTTGTCTCTTTTCAGGAGTCTCTTGGCAGAGCAGTCCTTGCTCCTGAACAAGACTAGAAAGAAACAGCAAAGGGCTACTGAAATACCCATGCTAGGCACAGTTCCCACCATGAGGACACAACCATCACACATGATGGGTGCTTTTCTGTTTCAGACCAGGTCACCCTACCTGGGACTGTGCATTGACGTTGGCCCCATAGTTCACCAGCTCCCGGACCACGTCCTGTTGTCCAGCCAAGGCAGCAATGTGTAGGGCTGTGTTTCCCTTCTGAAAGACACCACAGGACAGTGTTCAGGGCCTGAAGCAACCCAGGATGCCAGGGAAGGATGGGCCTGACATGTGCTAACAGGCATGCAATCAGAGCAGCTGGCCAGAAAAACCTTTAGAAGGCCATGCAGCTCTCACTCCATGTTCCATCCCTGCTTTAGACCAACCAGCCACCCTTCCCATTTGCTGGCCAGGGAAGAGAGTGATTTCTTCTCTCCCATGAAGATACTGGCAGCAGAAGCTTTATGCACTGTCAGGCACTGTGCATCTCCAGCACTGAGAGATTGGGGGAGGGAGGCTGGGGGAGCTGAGCTGGCAGTCTTCAGGCAAAACTGCAGTGTATACCCTGGTAGCCAAGGCATCCCAGCAAATATAAGAGATGATGAGCAGGCTGGAAAATGCACACACACAGGTTCTTCCGACTTGTGCCTTTGGGTGGTGTGGCAGAATGCCAGATTCTGCTCTGTGTCCAGAACCCTGCCAGAGCACCACAGAGGTGGCAACGGAGGCCTCCTCCTGTTCTCGCAGCCCTTCAGCTGGTGATGGAGGCTGCTCATTTGTCAGCCCTGCTTGCTTGTGCCGTTGTCTTGCTTGTCATCAAGTGAGAAACACACCTGCTGTGCTGATGCATGAGAGAACAAGATGTTATTTACAGAGCACCAGAGATCTCCAGGCTTGTGACAATGGTGTCGAGGCCATCTTAGTGCTGGAACATGCAGGGGCTGCCCTGGGGCAGCAGCCCATGCCAGGAGGAGATTTTAGTAAGACAGGACTAGCACATGTTGTAGTTTATGTTACTCCCCTCTGAAGTCCACAATGACCCCCACAGGGGAGAGGCACCTCCCACCCACCTAGAGATGTCAAGCCCGTGCTAAAACCAGAGCCTGGTCGCAGGGCCCAGCCCAGCAGCACTGCCACTGGCACAGTTTTTCTGGGGGCTGACAGCAAACAGCATGATCACTGCTCAGCTACTGCTGGTGTGTCTGGCAGTAATGGCAGGATGCAGAGCTGTGACCAATGTGGCCAGACTTCCTTGTCCTTACCTTGGTTGTTGTCTCCAACACTATTTCCTTGTGCAGCAGCTCCACCACCATTTTCACATGGCCCTCCTTGGAGGCCAGGTGCAAGGCGTTCAGCCCATTCTGGAGGAAGCAAAGGTGGGAATGGGGAATTAGTCACCATCTGGGGATGGAGCTCTCTGGGGAGCACCCTATTCTGAGCTCCTGGGCAGACAAGACTGTGGGAACTTGGCCCATGCTGGAGAAAGTCCAGGCTGGAGGGGGCAGGAGCGATTGCCCTGTCCTTGAGCTCTGCATTGACATCCAGCCTTGGTGCCATAAACAGCTAGCTCCATGCTGCCAGGAAAACTTCACACAGCTGAATGCTGAGTTGCTGACTAATGCTGGAGGTTTCTCCATGAGCAAAACATGCAGCCCACGTAGGCAATTTCCTACGGGTGGGTGGTACCACAGCTCAGTGTTTATGTGCTTGAGGCACAAGAACTGCTTCAGTCCTACCTGCTCATTGTACACTCCTTATGTCAACTCCTGTCTTTGCTCAAGTGACTTTCCATAGGGTGCCCCTCCTTACAGTCAGGTTTTTCACACCTAAAGCACAGAGCTGAGCTTTGTGCACAGCCCAGAGCAAGGATGCACCACTACTGCTAAGTGCACATACAAATCTTAAACATTTACACAGACAGACGAGAAGCCCTGCTTGGGACAATGATTTTATCAAGCAGCAGCCAAATTTAATTCACTTTGTTTAGTTTGTGAGCTTCCAGGCCAGAAGCTGGCTTCTCCCTGTGTTTCAGACTGACCAACAGTACCCCATCTTGCAGCCCATGGTGGGCTTTGCTCCCCCAGAATTCAGCTTCAGAAAGGAGTGTAGAGAAGGTGTTGGCTGTATCAGTCAGAAGGTGTTAAGCTCTACCAGTTTCAGGAAGCTCCCAAAGAGCTAAAGTCACTTCTCAGGAACAACTCTGCAGGTGCCCCAGTTTAGTTTGCCTTTTTCCTACACATGGAACCTGAAGAGCAGAGGACTGGCCAGTGCTCCTTTAGCATCTCTGGGTTGCCAGGCCAGACAGCATCCTCAAGGCTACTAAAATGGCTTCTGCTCTGTTATTTCTGACACCCTCTTCCACTTCCCAGATGTGAACCAACGGGCTGGGATATTTGCTGAAAAAGAGGTTAAATAACTGCAGGTGTTTTCAGATGCCACTTTTTCTCCTTGTCCCTCACTTCTCCCAGGTGGATATGCTAGGTTTACTCACCCCTACACAGTGTTGTTTCATGGCAGAGGGACACCTGCTCCTGCCCAAGTACTCCACCTTGCAATCATGTGTTTCAACTCCTGACTGGAAGGTCACTTCACAGAAATGCTTCATCCCCACCTAAATATAGGGGTAGGGGAGCATAAAACGCCCAGGGAGGCTCAGTTCCAACCTTCAACACTCCAGTTAAACTCAGAACTGCTTCAAGAGTGCTGCCAGACTGGAAAAGGGTTTTCCACTCTTTTCCACTCAAAGCACCAGTTGCCCAGGATCATAGCTGAAGAGTCACAGATTCTTTTGCTCAACTCTGATTTCAGTACAAAGAGCAAAAATCTAAAACCCACAGGCCTCCTCAGCACCCCAATTCCAGAGTTCTATCAAGCCTCAAGCACAAAAAGTCTGCTTCCAAGGGGAAATGAAGTAGGAGTGCTGTAATACCCACAGAACAGTGCCATTGAAAGGAAATTTTTCCCAGCCATGTCTGGCTATACTGAGTCCATCCTCTCTGGCCAAGCCCATTTCTTTGATGAAGACACACCTACACAATCCCATATAGATAATCACTGACACCCTTACCTCTGTGAGCTCACAAGTCAGATAAGTGATAAGTGGCCACAGACATGGAAGCTTTATCTCAGTCACACTCACTAACCAACAAATTGAGAGCACGACCACAGATGCTCAGCTGCTCCACTCAGCCCGTAACCCTTTCTACACAAACGATTCATAAATAACCTTTTGAATGCTATAAACCTGTGACAAATCATTAATCTGTAACAAATAGTTGTGCAATAAGCACAGAAGATTTTTTCCATTGATGGCCCATCAGTATTTCTGCTCCAGCAACAGTACAGGCTGTTTTGCACATTTGCTTTGGCTGGACAGCTCATCTGACCCAAAACTGCCACAGGATGTGTGTAATTTGAAAGGGGCTTTATTTTCCTCACCAAATGCTGCAAATAATTCCCAGAAATCCCAGTCACTGGCTATAAATGTGACAAATGCAGCCCTACAGAATAACACAGAGACTTCGCACTTAGCCTGTCGCAAAGAAGGGACCTGCTCTGGACTGCCCATCAGGACTGGCCACCTCAACAAAGACCATCTTCTGGGCACCCACATGCCATCACAGTGCTGTTCCCAGCTGGCTGGAGTCCTGGCAGCAAGGTGCACCCATCCTCAGTCCTCCAGCTCCTCGTGGATGAGATGGGACCATGTCAGAACTTGAAACATGAAAGGTGGATGATGAAGACACTGATGCAGCAATGAAGGAGGTGAAATCGGTGGGATGAAGATCAGATGGCATGTAAAGGTCTCTGAACTTGAGTAAGAATACAGGGCCTGTGGGATAGGTCTGACCACATATATCCCTCTTTATTCTATACAGGACATGTGAGGTTGGACCTTTCCCACAGGTCTGATATTCCTCAGAAGGAAACCCCAAAGTGCCATCTAACCTCAGGGAGATGGCAGGAACCAGTGCAAAGACATCACTGGGAGAAGACCCTCATACTGCTGTAGCCATTGTCTTTCCATCAAAGTGTTAAATGCCTTCACCAGCATCAGAAATCTGGCTCGAAACAGGACTTGAAGCCAGCCAGTGGAGATAGCTGATGACAGACCATCACTTTTGGTGAGGAAGAAGTTCAAAGCCATCATTTTTAGCTTGTGGATGAGTCACCCTGTTGTAATTCTTTACAGAGCCCTCTCCAGACCCCCATATCCCTCTGGGCTAGAGCGTTACAGGACCAGTGGACTTAGAAATCCTCCCTCTACTTTTAGGCTTGCTATTGGAAATGAGCGAACATCCATGGTGCACTCTGCTTGCCCTGTGGGAACCTGTCCCCAGTAACTGCACTGCACAAATCAGTAGGTCTGAACTTCATTTGGTCCAGGGACTTGATACTGAAACAGATGAGTGTGCCTTTGTGCTACCTGCTGAGTCAGCCTCCCCAGCAATACCACTGCTCCAGAAAGCAGTGACAGCACAGCCTGTCTGCTCCCCCTGCTCAGCCTAAGCCCCCTGAAACTGTCCCTACAGCATCTGCCCCAATTCAGGCTCAGCCACTTGCATTTGGCAGCTACACAGATACAAAATGTTCTGATGATGATGTGCAAACAAATCCTCAGTGCTTGCAGCTCTTTGCTCCTGTACAAACCTGTTTCTTTGCAGCATGGGAGGGCTCCTCCTGTACAACATCTCCCAAACCACTGCAACTGGCATTTTGCAAACATTCACTTTTTGTGATAAACTGCAGCTTCTAGGAATCCAAAAGCCTCGGCACTGCAGCAATGTAGCCAAGGGAAATAACCCCCAAGAGCCATTCCTGTGATGTTCCAGCCAACTACTCTTCACAGCTCTCTGCTCTGCCCTCTGAGAAGCAGCTGAGCTCTTTGCAATTGTCCCATTTGATTGCCACACTAAAGGACCTCATCTCCAGCCAGTACATCCAGGGTCCCCAGATCTTTATAGCTATTGCTGCCCTCCTGGCCCCAAAGACAACTACTCCAGGTCTGCCCTCTGGTCAGCCACATTTTCACGTGAACTAGAGATAGTACCAGAAACCCTGTGTGTTTCACCTACCTGGTTACAGGTGTTAATATCTACCCCATTCCTGAGGTGATCCAAGGCTTTGTCCAGATTCCCAGATCTTGCAGCTCTCAAGAAACTGGTTGCAGCATCAGCCTTGGGGACAAAAAGAAAAAGCATGAAACTCAGAGCCCCCTTGTTCTCCCCCACCACCAGCACTGGGTCAATTCTTCACTCAGCTGCAGAGAACATAACAGACCAAGCAGAAAAGGCAGAGGCCAGGCAAGTCACAGTGGGAATTGCTGGGACAGACTGAGGTGCCTCAAATCAGACAGGAAGAAGGGCCGGGACCTGGACTTAAAGTGAAGAGCATCCAGATAATGGGGCAGAAGGTCTTGCAGCTCATCCCACCACACTATGGGTACAGTAGGGAGGGAGCTCCTGCCAAAACAGCCTCCCTTGGCCCAGGAAACCCCTCTGTGCCTGGGCTGAAGAACTACACTGATGGAGCTGTAGTGAGCCTACCCCTCCTCCAGAAGCCACTGGATAGCAACACTGGTGAGCTCGGGTACCAGCACCAGGGACAACGGCCCCAGCTCAGCACCTCACAGCTGTGAAAGTCACAACTCTCTTTTTTGACAGCACTTCCCTGCTACACCACAGCCAGCCCAGGCAAGGCACAGCAATCCTTTTAGCAACACTACTCAGCAGGGTGAGGCAGCAAATGGAGACAATGGCATGGCACACTAGAAGCTGGAGAACAGGGTGGAAATGCAGTGATGTGGGTCTGTGAGTCTGGGAACTTGGACTGGTGGTAACTGGAGCTGGTATGTGCCTGCTCAGGCCAGCCCAAAGGGCTCTCCACAGCCAAGAGCCACAAGACATCTACAGCATGGGTACAGGACACACTCCTCTGTCCTCAGCTCCAAGAGAAAATTAGAACCCCTCTTGTACCACTCACATCAGGACTGACCAAGGGACCTCCTGTGCTAGGAGAGCTGCCACCCCAAGCCATCCTGTATTGCCCACAGCCTGGTTGCAGAAAAGCATCCAGGATTAGGAAGCTCCTGGGCAGGACCTGGAATCAACACAGCCAGAGACAAAAGCACTGGGATGGATGATGGACCACACAGGTTCAGGGCTCCTCTCTTCTCTTCTCTTTGCAGTCTCAGACATTTGAATTGGGACTTTGAAGCAGCACAACTCAGATGCTTTCTGGTCTTCTCCATCTGCCTCCCCCAGTTCAACTTTTCTGCCTGACACTCCTACCACAGAGAAAGGCAGCCATGCCCTGGGCCCATTAGGACCCTGTTCCCTGCTGTAGAGGTAAGGCTCACAAACAGGGTGACCTGGCCCTGCTGGACCGGGAACAGAGCTCAGGCTAGGCCACCTCTACAGTGGCAGAGTGCCATGGCCCCTCTGGGGCTGCCCAGGGGTCAGAAGGACAGGTGGTGGAGGGCAGCACCACCATGCCACATCACAGTGCTCAGCCTCCGCGTGCGGGGGGAACACGTGCTGATCGCATGACCTCCCGTGCCAGCTGGCTCTGCTTGCTTCCACCTCAGAGGAGAGCCCCGTCTATCAAGGAAGAGCCCCCAGATTCACAGCAGAGCTGTGGCTTTGGAAGGCTGTGAACACAGAGGAGACACGGCACTTCAGTGCTCTGCTCACACAGAAGGATCAACTGCAAGAGCCAGAAGGAAACACCAGTGTTGTGCTTAGAAGTGCACATTCACGCTCTGAGCTCTGCGTGCCGTCTGGGGTCCAGTGAGGAAACAGTGACAGCTTCAAGCAACAGGCTGAATGCAAAGAGCTTTTCCAACTCCAGACACTGCTAGAAGCCTCTCCTTCTCAGGTCAGGACCAACAAGGCAGTAAACCCTTGGAAATTCAAAGCACAGCTCAGCCAGGCTCTGTCATCCATGGAACACACATGGAGCTCTGAAGATTAAATGATAAAACTCTACATGGCCCTGCAGTAAAGGGGCTCCCAAAGCCCCAGCACACCCAGCAGCAGAGACTACAAGCAGAAAGCAAGCAGAAAAGCAAAGCAGAGGTCTCTGTGGGTGTGAAGAAGAAGTGTATTGAATACTCACAGCCACGTCTGGACCGGACCTGCCTTTTCGTGCTGCCATAGTCCGGCACTTCGGCTGAAACCTGAGCCTGGTGTCCCCTCTCTCCCTCCTTGGTTATCTACTCCACAGCTTTGAGAGAGCCAGTAAGTTACATTGCATTCTATCTAAAAATACAGACTCCGTCCTCTCTCCAATGCAAACCCTGCAGGGATCGCCAACTGCTAATGGAATTTGTTCATTTTCTCTCCATTATTGTGTCAGACAGGATATTTAATACCAAGCCATCTCCGGAAAGCAAATGACTGCTGCCAAGCGCAGGGAGGGGGTCAGAGCTGCAGGTACCACCTCACGAACAGCAGAGGAAAAGCAGCCCCACAGATATGCCCAGGAGCCTGGCAACTCACAGGTAACTCCTGCCACAGAGGAGAGGGCTGGGGGTTCCCTCCTGACTTTCTGGATGCTGGGGCCCAGGCCTTGGAAAACATTTCAAGGCTGGAATGTGTCAGAGGTGCTGTCCTTTTGCTCCCCATGCTCAGCATGTACCTTCCAGAGATGCACAGAGAGATACAGGGCGTCAGCAATCTGACCACGCATTCCACCAGAGAAGATGGAGTAGCTCCCCTCAAACAGTAAAAGCAGATCCACAGTCACACTGTCCTTCTGATGTCAGGCAGCACAATGGGACTGCTTGCCTATTGCTCAGGGCAACTCACTCCCCAGGAAATGGAAGCACGGGCTGGGTCACTGCTGTGTCCTGAATTTCAGCAAAAGGGAGCACTGACAGCAAGAAATGCAGAGATCCCATGAACACAAGCAGATGTGCACATGGAGAAGAGACACACACATATCCCAGTCAGCACCATCCCAACTCCTCACCCAGACACCGACACACGCGTTGCACTGTTTTCACCACCCACGAACAAGCGCACACAAAGCGCAGCACAGCCGTGCTGCATGTACACACAGTCACTCACTGTGTGCCCCAGAACATACAGCAACTGCTTCCAGATGCAGAAACTGTCCCTGCTGATTTTCCTTTATTTGGAGTTTGCAGAGTTTTTTTCCATTCTCCTTTGCCTTCCTAGTAATTTTCCAGGAAGGAGATATTCTGGAGGAGAAAATAAGCTGCCTTACTTGCTGTTGTGTACCTCTTGCACTCTTAGGTGGCTGCTAAATCCTATACACAGGCATCATGCTCTACAGACTTGCAGACATCCAAGCTGTGAAGTGTCAGGAGGCTGCTGCCAGCAATTCTGCAAGAGAGAAGCCTCAGATCTGGACTTCGTTAAGTGCTTCAAGACCTTCAAAAGTCAAAAACATAGCACAGTACATCAGGCTGTGCTTTTACTCCCCTTTCTTTTTCTTCAGGAAAATAAAATCTCCCCTTGTCTGCTGACAATCTACCTTTTTCCCTTTCCCTCTTTCCTGGGGTCAGAGTAAATTTTTTTCTCATTACACCCTCTCCTGGCCCTGAGTAAAGGGTTCATCTGTTCCTTTTCCTAGGTGTCCTCCTGCTCTCAAAGCATTAATGCCATTAGCCTGGAACCACATGAGCATATTGCATTGTAGCCATGGCCAAGGCAATAAGCAAAGGGGAAGTCAAACCAGAGGCTCAGGCTGGATCTCAAGGGCTGCAGTCAGAGGTTCATAAGCCTGCTGTGTCTCTGGCTGCAGTCAGTGTCCTGCTCTAATCTCTTCTGACAGTGCCTGCTCCCGCCCACACCCAGGGAGGAGCTCTCACCAGCTCCTGCTGCATATCACTGATAAAAAAAGGGAGGGTATCAGCATTGCCTCCTCCTGTTAAAGGTAGCCACACTTAGCAGGAGCCCACTCTGTATGAGCTGGTACATGCTATAAATAGATGATTTCCAAGTACAAATGAGTTCAGGGACTCGTGTTGGATCTCACAGTGTTTTCTGGGACACAAAGACAGTCAAGAAGCAACTCACCACTCTATTCCAGCCCGGCACACGCGCCTCCTGCTGCATTTCCCTCTTTACCCTGTCTGCCCACTTGTCTCTTCAGCCAAGCTGACACAGACTCATGGAGCAGCAGACAGGAGGTCCAGCAAGGAAACACCTGAAGGCTGGGCAGCAGCAGTCACTCCAAGAGCCAAAGAACCCCAGGACTGGCAGTGAGATGCAAACCCAAATCCTGGCACCAAGCCATATACTGCCATGGGCATCCTGTCTAGATGCTCTGGAAAGGTCCAACTCACACCTCAGAGGTAATTCAGTTACTTCCAGCTATTACTGCCAGTGTTCTGGAACCTAAAGTCAGCTCTGCCAGCTGAGGACATGTGATAAACCCTCGCCAAGGGCAATAGCCATTTTGCCATTTGCTTGGACATTTCCTTGCTCATCTGGGCTTGTGTCGAACAGTGGGCATGATCCTCACCTTTGAGGCATTATTTCCAGCAGAAACACCAGAAACTCACATCGGTGTAGTGGTTGACCTTTAAGTAACTGTCCAACCTAGGAATGTCTCTGGAGCCAATGCTCATTTGGACCTCTCTGCCTTGCAGATATCAAATACACAGTTTTGCAGGTCATAACCTCAATCCCTTCTCATCAGATGAGAAGAATTTGTCAGTCTCCAAAACACAATAAAAGAGCTGCTAAGATTAAGAGCAGGTAGGGATAACACCTAGGGTCCCCATAGGATTATCAGGGAAGATGAGGAGATTCACCTCAAAATGCTCAGAAACAGAAGCCATACTGTCTGTCTTACAGGAACTTACTCTCCTGTCTGTATTAACAGAAACTGGATGCTCTCAGTGGGCCCTGCAGTAGAAGCAAAATCTACTGGCAGGTTTCTGCCTTCTGAGTAGAAGGCAGCATTCAGCAGAATACAGCATCTCCAGAGAGGCCACAGTAGCAAAGCCTCAGGCAGTCAGCCAGCAGAGCACAGAGAACAGGCAGATACTGCAAACCCAGAAGAAAAAGAAAAAGCATTGGGAAAATTCATCTGACGAAAGGATAAATCCAAATGCTTGAATTTTATTCTTTCATCATCCTCACCCCTATCCACATGACTCAAGACAGAAAAATGCATATGCCTAAGTTCTATTCTCCCATCATCCTCACCTCTGCCCACATGATTTAGCACCGGTCTGCAGACCTTAATAGGACTGATGAGAGTCAAGGCACAAGAAGTCATCTCTGGAAGGCATTTGCCAAGTGAGTTTGTTCTCATTTCATGCACCAGCCTGAGTAAACCCTTTGTCCATGCTCCTTTCTGCTTACTGGAGATTTCACAACAGCCCCAAAGCACATACCACAGAGGCTGATAAGCCCAGCAGGGATCCCCAGAGCAGGATACAAGGGGGAGCTCAACCATCTTGCAGCAGGCGAATCAGAGCATGCAGGAAGTGAAAGATCTGTTCATGTTCCCCTGCAAAGGACAGAGCTGGAGAAGAACTTGGCACAAGTGGCAAAGGAGAAATCCCAAAGTAGAAGGAGGAGGGAAGGCAGACCCCTGGCATTTTTGTGGGAAGGGAAGCAACCTGTCAATTAGCATTTTTCTGGTGCTGAAGAGAGGGCAAGCTTTCCCTCAGCGTCAGACTGGCCTCTCCACCATGCACAATCCTCCACCATTACATAATCATGAGTAATCAGCTTTTGGAAAGCCCATTTTTGTGCACCCTTAACAGGAGAGGTAGTTCTGGACTGTCACTGGTGGTACAGGTGAGGCTCAAGGTTAACTCAGTCCCTGCTGAGCATTTTCAGATACAGATGACATCTGTGTTGCCATTTGGCTCCTTCGTTCCCTGCTCGTGGTTCCCCTTTGCTGGCTGCTCCAGCTGGAGCAGGTTCAGAACTGTGAGGAGGGCAGATATCACAAACAGCTTAATCTGCACAGAGCAAGGCAGCAAGAAGCTGCCCCTGCACAGCAGACTGATCTTTCTGATAAGAATCCCCTGGAGGGCTACAGCCCACAGCTCTGTGAAGGCCTGCAGTGCCTGTCTGCTGCCTAATGGGTTTTCTAAGTAACATGTTCTAGATCTTGTGCTGTCCTTTGCAAACTATCCCTTTCCCTTTGAAGTACAGTGCTGGATCCAGCAGCAGTGGAGGGTGAAACAGGGGCTGGTCCAGAGACCTGAATGGGAAAAGGAGACCATCTCCAAGGAAAGAACATCTTTCCTTTCACACAGAGCCAAAGCGACGAAAGAATTAACACAGCTACTGCTCCTGCCAGCTGAGGCCACACACACCCGGGGAAAGCTGTCACTCTCCTTTGATGTTAGCAGGAGCCTCTGCTCTCTGCATATCCTGAAAAAGAAAAGCTATTTTTACCTCATCAAAAAATATATAGACTGTGACTGAAGACAATAAATGAGAGCTCTTTGCTCAGGCACTACATCTAATAACATAACAACATCTACAGCTGCTGAGAGAGATGCAGCAGCACAGCAACTGCGTTCTATCTCCTACTTTCCTGATGCACCACTTTTTTTGGACCATGACATGGTTCAGACAGGTCTGTGCAATAAACACTGGGGAGCTGAGAGGGCTCTAGCATGCTGGCAGTGCAAGGAGGGAGACAGAGACATGCTCTAAGCCTGCCTGATGTTAGCCCAGGACTAAGACACAGCATCGGCCTCAACCTGCCCTGGGCTCTGTCAGTGCCCTCATGCTCAGGTGAGGTGCTGGAGTCCAGATCATACAATCAGGGTATGCCCTGGTGCCCTGTGGAGTAGGTTCTTTTTCTTTCCTAGTGACACTTACAAACTGCTCCTGATTTCTGCAGTCTGTTCTGACTCATTCCCTACCTCTCCTCCAGCAGGACTAGTCCACACCTGCTCTGCCTGCCTACATGAACAAAAGCACTTAGAAGGGGGTTTTTCTGTTGGCATCTGCATGCTGGATGGTATCACAGTACAGTCCTTGTGCTGTGGCTACCATAAATTTACTGTCTTCAGCCTTAAGTCATGCTTGCCTGGCCAGCACTTCGGGTGCAGCCTCTGGAAGCCATGCAGGGAAGAAAGCATTGACAGAAAAGCACCAGAAGCACAGGCCCGGTGATATATCTCTGCCAGCAGGTCCCTGGTGAGGAATGCAAGCAAAGCCGTTGCAGCACAGCCACCTGCTCCACAGCAGAGCTAGCGCAGCGCTGTGCTGAGAGAGAAACATCATCCTGTGCACCTGTCCCAGGGCTCCGCAGGGGCAAAAAGTGAAAGTCACAAGAAAGGTGACAGAATAGGAATCAACGTTTGCCATCACAATACTGCAAAAAAACAACACCTGGGGCACCTCCCTTCTCCCACTAAAGTAGTTGTGAGAAGGACAAGGCAAATACAGCACTGAGGTTTCAATGCCAGGCACTGTCACTGGCTCCTGATGATGGATGAGGATGACCTTAGGCAAGTTACCAATGACCTAAGAAGGGCAGCAAACCCTTCCTGCCAGACTGAAGTCATTTAGCGGCAGCTGTTTGGGGAGAAGAGGCGTTACCTTTGGACTGAAGTTCATACTACCAGCCAGAATAAATTCCCTCATGCAAACCAGCTCGCCTGATTCCTCTCCTCTTTTGCTGCCCAACAAACCCCTGACCATTCCCAAGTACTCACCCTCAGGTAATGTATGCATGTCATCACTGCAAGAGAAGGTCAGCTCACCCTGGACAGACAGGGTCTGCAGCTCTGATCAACCTGCTTATGATGAATGCTGAACCAAGCATGAGCAGGCTGGAAGAGGTTTATCAGCAGTAGGACTGCACCCTATCACCACTCACACACCTGACTACAAGCCAGCACAACAAGGAAGCTCCTGTCTGGAGTCTGGAGATTACGGGTTGTCCCACGTCAGGAACTTGGGGAGAGTTGCCAGGCTGGGCACAGTGTTTAGTGAATGTTATGCCTGAGCCACACTTCATAAACACATCTGTGAGCTGTTAAAAGGGAGGAGCCCATGTGCATGAACCCTGCTCTTCAAATCGTACAAAGGAAGATGAAACTTCAGCAATTCAAAGCAAAATGAAACAGCTCTGTGGCCAGAACCACACTGTCTCTTGGTCTGTGCCACACAAAGCAGGCTGGGCTGGAGACAGTGAGCAGAAGACCTCAGGTTTTTCACAGGTCCCTGCAGACCTTGGCTGGGCACAATCCCAAATGGAGGACACCGAGATGGAACTGAAGTGGCAAATGAGGTCTAGTGACAGCAGCTCCAGGCTCTTTGTAGGGCCTAGAGCTCACTACAATACAATGAACGCGCCCCTTCCCCCCTTCTACCTGCACAGCAGACTCCTGCTCCAGCATCCCTTCAGGAGATCCTTGCTTGCAGCAAGAAGGCAAGGGGTCCACAGTGGTTGGTGCATGCCCTCTCTGAAAGACACGCAAGGGAGTCACACCAATTGTCCAAAGGAACAGACCTCCTGGAGACCGCTCCCGTCCCCCCCTTTCCTTGTGCTCCAGCTGAGGGTGACCCTGTGGAGCAATGACTGCCTGGCTGGCAGCAGTCATCCCTCCTGCTAGTGCTTTGCCTGTCCCATCTTGGCAAAGGATTTGGGGTGCTGCAGGGGAGTCACACAGCTTGGTTTCTATTTCCAGCTACCTCCCACCTGGCCTTTTGTGCCAGTTACAGGGTCAAGAATGCCAAGGTGCTTCCAGCCAGGCACTGGGGCCAAACCAGTGAATGCACAGCCATAAGGTGATCACACCTGGAAAGGCTTGGGCAGTATACAGATAAATACAACTTGTGACATTTGCAGCTTTGACAAAGAAACAACTGCTTTTCCAGCTGTATCTCTCTAGGGAATTCCTATAAAACAGCACAGCCCACCACCAGAAAAGCTTATATGAACTGAGAGGAAGGAAAAATAGATCAATAGACCATGTTAGGATGGCAAAATGCTTTGCATTACATAGAAATTGGTATTTTTATACTGAACAAAGACCAAGTTTAGCATTAGAGCAAAGCAGAGTCCTTACCTCAGTCTAGGGAAAACACCTTCCCTTTGTCCAGAGTCATTCAGTACTTCACTGACGGTCTAGATTCCTTCTGATATTTGAAATAGAACATACTCCACCTTCAGTTCAGGTAGAGCTCAAATGTTTGTTGCCAAAAGGATGGGCACTGCAACTGATGGCTGGCTGGCACCATACATTTGCTCTAAAAAGTGCTGCTGCTCTGAACTTACAGAGTCAGTGTCTATCAGTGCCTCAGATCCTGCTTCCACTCCCCCCAGCTCCATAGCTGCATGTCATGAATGCAAACACAAGTCCACACCCTGACACAGGCCATTAACAGCAAGATCTCATGAACTGATTCAAAGTTTTTTCCTCAGCAAAATACAAACTTCCTCCAGATCCTGCATCCACGAGGAGAATGTATACACTTGACAAAGCCCTGACCTGTGCCCTACAGTCCAACTGGGCTTACCTCCTAGCACCCCTCAGGGAAAGCAGCGTTACAGTGCCCATGAGATTACCCCCCTCACCACCCACCACCCCCCCTCATTTTGACATTCAGTTTGGCTTTGCTTTGTGCAACCTCTGGCAGTGGTGACTTTCACAAACCCAGAACAGGGAATCTCAAGCATGGGACAATCCCTGGGGCAGCAAACCTTTTAGCCAGTCTCAGACTGGCTCAGTCCTACATATTTCTGGCAATCCAGTGATGCCTCATACGTTCCACAAGGATGGAGAGGGGACAGGTAAGCCCTGTACAATGTCAGAGGGAGCACGGGGCTCACCTTTGCCTCTGGCACAGGTCTCTCTTATACACACCCTTTGCCCACAGGCACAGCAAGGTGCAGGGAAGGAAGGCCTATGGTTGTGTGCAGGGTAGGAAGCAGCTGTGGTGACTGTGGAGTCTGGAACGGTGACCACATGGTGCTACGGCAGACACAGTAAGATGGAATTGCCCCAGGTCCCCACCACTGAGGCAGAACCTTTCTACTACAGTGAGGAACGAGAGAAGTGTCTAAATACAACATGAGTGCAGGTCAGAGATCCTCTGACAGAGAAACATTACCTTTAGGTATGTTCCTGGCAAGTTTGGCCAAGCCACAAAATCTCTGCTTCCCCACTAAGACCAGGAGTTTTGCCTGCAAACAGCCCTCAGCAACTTCCCTGCTGCTCAGAGCTCAGGTCACTGAGGTATCCTCATCTGTTTGTGACATCCACATGGGTTGGCAAATCACAGGCTGCAGCAGACCCATGGATCTTGAGGCAACTGTATGGAGTTCATAGCATTAATACTACTATTAGTCACATAGCTCTAGAAGTAAAGGTGATTTTGGGAGCACGAGTGAAGGAGATCGTCTGAGGCAGGAGGTACCTGTCTGTGTTCTCCCTTCCCTGAAGATGGGAGAGAAAAGAGCACTTTGCCTTGAGTATGTAACACACTAAAAAACATTTCTTTCCCAGGCTGTTTGTGAAGCTGGTGCAGGCTCCATCTATAAGAAAACTGGTCTCTTTGCTCCATTAATTGCAGTCCCTTGTTAATTGTAATTTCCTGAACACTTCCCATTGGTGCTTCTAATAGGTCTCATTCACTCATTACCACTTCACCTGAGGCATCTCCAAAAGTTCCCCCTAACTGTAGACAGGTGAGTTGCATGTATCAGTGCTGAAAACTCAGACCTCAAACGACTTGCTTTACTAGCAGTTTATCACCATTATCGTGCCTGTTATATCTAATAGGAACATCTTGGCAGCTCTGGATAAGCCAGCACTATGGGCACAGCCATGTTTGAGAAATCAGCCTGTGAGAGCTTGAAAAATACAAATACAACTCTAATAAATGATCAGCTTTTAATTCCAAAAGCTCTTTCCATTTTCATGAAAACACCTCAAAAAAATAAGGTCTTAGGCAGCTCCTGAACACTTACCTGTTTCCAAATGCTGAACTGAGATTGTCTGGGGTGCTCATTCCCCAAGATTTTATTCTGCATCCTCTCCTAAGTGATAGTTGAGCATATGATTGTCACATAAAGGCTCCAGAGACAACTGAAGGTGGACTCAGTGTCATGTTATACTCACAAAAGCTAATATACAGTTAAGCTGTAGCTCTGCAAAGGGACATTATTTACACTAGAAAAAACAGGAATATTGTCTAAAAAAGAGCAAATTCATGATGAGAAGAAGTGACCAAGAATTACAGTGAATAATACCAAATAACAACCTCTGGGCACCCCTGTGGGCTTTTGGGATTTTTTTGCAAGCCAGGATTACAGTATTCTCTTAAGTGCTGTTCCCTGGATGCTGTAATACTTATCATACCCACATGAAAACTAATTTCTCCCTCTGCAGTCCTGAGACAGCTCCTGGGACCAGGCTCAGCATCCCTGGTGCCTCAGTGCCATTGCATTCCAGGTTCACACCTGAGAGAAGAAGTTGAATTCCAGCAGCAACTGCAGACAGAGTCAGGGGTGAAGAGAAGCTCTGTCAGAGATTTAGAAGGCAGAGGTCTGTAGAAAGAGCCTTTTTTTTTTTTTTTTTTCCCCCAAGATAGGAAGTTCTGCCTCTGACCTTTGGAGAAACTCTTGAGCCGAGTGATAATGTAGCTGTGAAGGAATGCAAGGCTCCTTCCTCGTTTTGGTATGCGTGATGTAACCAGAGAAGTGACTGCCCAGAACCAGGCACTTGCTAGCTGCTGCCAGTCTGTCCTCAGCTGTTCTTCCTTTCATTTAAGGGAATGAGGAGTGCAATGTGTGCAGCAGAGAATCTTAAACACATCACCTTGGAGAAGAATAAATAACATAAAAATGAGCTTTAATATTTTTAGGAAGCCGTAGGTGCCTTTGCTCAGGGAAAGAAGCACAGCCCCTCCTGAGCTCAGCCACTTGAGAAATGATGCCAGGATGAGTCCAGAGCTGCAGCCACTGAAGGGAGCTGCTTCCCTCTGAGCACTTGCAGTACCCCCCTGGTACAAGGACATGGATACACATGGGTTCACCTTACTCCAGCATGTCCCTTTTCTCCTTACAGAGGAAAACACTCCCTGTGTTCCTGTCACCTGCTGAGGCTCCCAGGACCAGCTGGGCTCCCAGGTCCCAGTCAGCAAGCTATTATCTCAGGAAATGTCAATGTAGTTTTAAAGCTGAGTCAACAGCAGAAGCTTAATAATTTAAATGTTTAGCAATTCCACTACTGCTGCCCAGCCATGGATAACAGCAGGTACACAGAAAAACAGTGGCACTGTCAGGCCACTTCTCCCTGTTGGGAGAGAGCAGCAGTGATGCAGGCATAAATAAGTAGGTAATGAAGCTTTGCAGAGCTGAGAGAGATGCTGCAGCTCAGAGCAGGCAGCCCTCAGAACATCACACAGCTGAGGCTTTGCTTTCTTGTGGTGTTTGTGGCTTCTGGCATGGAAATTTGTGGCTTAACAGGAAGTCCATAGGTGCTGCTGGTCCTCAGCTTCTGAAGTGCTGGAATCACCAGCCATGAGCAACAGAGGAAGCATGTGAGGGGTACACGCTGACAGCTGCTCTTCACCTTTCCATCCGAGGAGGAGCTGTGCAATGTGGTGTGGTGGGAGTGGGACAAAGATTTGCTGTATACAAAGATTCTAGCCCTTGCTCTCTAGCTGCCTCTCCATCTCCTTTGTTGTTGGGGGGATGACAGGGAAGCCAATTTACAGGTACTTCTCTCCAAATCAGTCTAAAAACTGGCATGCAGAAGCACAGAACAAATGAAAAGAAATCCAATGGACTGGGTTTGCAAAGCTCAGCAGCTATTAGAAATAAGAAATCTCTTCCTGTCATTGCCCTGATCTAAGAAACCATTTTGTGGTCATTTATCAGTTCAGAACTATTTGATCTGTGAGATTCCTGAAGAAAATTCAGAAATACAAATTGAACAGCTCTTACAATTGTGTTTCTTGAACTGTGCACTGTTGCCTCCAAAGGCATGACTTTAGAGGTGAAGCAGACTGCTCTCTTACTCCAAGAGATAGCTGCCTTTTATCAGCACAACTACAATTTAGTTCTTGGAGAGGAAACAGTCTAAATCCCAAACCAAGACGTTTCAGCAGCCTTTTTCCCCTCCCTGCACACATACTGAGCAGACAGACAGCTTCATAGCATGTGCCTCTCTGGCGTCTTACCACAACTTATCAAGTGCTCTTTTTGCTCATCATTTGAACAAACCAGGCAACACAACTGAAAATGTCATTACACTGATTTATCTTATTTATACTTATTCAACCATAAAAACTCAGAAAGTCAGATTCTCAGAGTGAAGACATGAAAGAGTTGCAAAGCTTCCAAAGGAAAGGAGTATTCATGTCCCATTGTTTATGCTATAGCTTAGTACTGTGCTATCCTGGCTGAAAAGAAGATATCTGCACAGATAAAAATGTTCAGCAACCTCTTCATCCAGCTCTATTATCCAGTGGACCAGAACACATCTCACCCACTGGATTAGCACTCACTCTTTGACCCCTCTTAGAGACTAGGCAGTTCTGAGAGCAAAAAGCATCACATAACTCAGCCTGAATCTGAAAATTCCCAGCTCTGGGAAGTCAGAATTTGGCATTATGCCCACAATATGGGCCAAGGGCAAATCACTTCTTAATTACTGCTCATGGTGCAGATTTCAGCTTTCATTCAGACAGGCACCAAACTGAAAGATGTAACAAGACTCTTCTCAGGCTACAGTTAATCCACCCTAGCTATTGATCCTGTTGGATCCACTGGTCCTGCTGTAACTGCAAATCTACAGATAACTGAGAGACGCCTAAATGTTATGCCTATTTGGGAACCTCAAGACCAAGAGATTGCCATCTCTTGGCTGCAGCACATGCCTGGAGGCAGCAGCGACTGACCTCCTGTGAGAAAAGATGAATGCATAGTCCCCACCTGGCAGGCTGCACTCTGCTCCTCTTGGAAATAAATCTGCTCTGCTCCTGAGCATCAAGCCAGAGAGCAAGAACTCAGATTTTGCCCCACACTTTCAGTATACCTTTGTTCTCAGCCAATCAGTCTCTGAGGTCTGCACTGTACCTAAATACCACACCTGCCTGCACCCAAATGACCTTGCTCTGTCATGTTCAGGCAGTTTGACAAAATATTTTCTCCTTTAGTATGCAATGGCCAACAGCACTGAGATCACAAGTCTGAGGACTGTCTATTGCTGTGACAGCACAAGGAATGGGCAGGGTGCTCAGAATTACCTGCTTTCCTTCATCAAACTATCCATCTGTCTCAAGTGCCTATCTGCTCACACACACACCACCCCCTCGCTCTTCCCAACCCCCAAAGGACATCTGCTATGTGCATGTCTGAGTAAGTCACACATGTGCCTGTCCCCTCAGCAGATTTTGCCCAGAGATGCTAGAGTCACCCAAATGAGTAATGTTCACAGAACAGCAATGAATTTCCAGGGGCCATTTTACATCACCCAAGGAGGAGGATGGACAATTTTGCCCAGGACACACAGCTTGACAGGCTCACAATGAGGACCAACAGCAGCCCCTTGACTGTGGGGCTGTAGCACACTACCCAAACAGACCAATATCGTATTTTCACAGCGTTTAAAGCTCAGCTTTATGTTCACTCCTGAAAATCCACTGTATCCAACATCTCTGGAGCTGCAGAGGGGTAGAAGAGGCACCTGAAGCTAACATCCCAAGCGTAGTCTCACTGAAGCAGCTTTGGGCTCCTTCAGAGTCAATGCCTGAAGCAGGGCTCAGTGCTCAGCTCCCTTGAGAGCCGGCGGAGAGGAAGAAGCGTATCTAAGGGTATAATTCAGCTGACCTACTTCCACATGTGGCACAGCATGGGAAGGACTCCCTCCTTTCCTCCCAGACTGGAGGGAGCTGAGGTGAGCAGTTCAGACACAGAGGTCTGCACCACAGTACTCCTGGGCTGGGGCAGACCATCCCCTCACACAGCATGATGCCCACAATGGCACTGATGTGAGAAGAGCAGCCTCACTCTGCCCAACACACCCAGCAGCAAAATCCCATCCCAGAAACATCCAAATCCTCTCAGCTGCTGTTGCCATGGTAACGCCAGAGCCAGGATCCACCAGCCTTTGATGTTCAGATCTGCTCAAAGCATGCAAAATGCTTAAAGTGTGAAAAATGCCATTTGGTGTTACATGCGGTCGGTTTCTGTTTATGGCAATATTTATCTGTCCAGCTTCAGACTAGCTGTACCGTGACAGTTTGGAAGCTGGGGAGCTGTGTGGAAGAGCACCTGACTGCCCTGGAGATGGAAGGCCCGCCAGGGAGAAAGTATTAATGCTGTCCAGCACCACTTCATCTTCTGCCACAGCCTGTCCCTACCAGCACGCTTCTGCTTCTGTGCCCCAGCTTACCCATTTAAGGGAGTTTAATATTTAACATCAGACAAGTGCTGTTTCACAGGGTAATTTGGGTTATTAATAAAAAAATCCTCCTTCCCCCCAATGATAAAAAACAGGATGTTGGTACTCTTATCAGTGGTGGGAGCTGAGCACCATGAGAGTGCTGGCCCCAGAGCCATTAATAGGCAATCCAGGAAGGGATAAACTGCTGGAAAAGCCAGCAGAGCCAAGTAAGATGCAGCACAATGTCGTACCCATCTTCCATTGCATCCCAGCAGAGAGGAGGAAGTAATTCCACACCACACCCAAGTTGTGCCAACCACAGAAGGAGCTGGTGGTCTGACCCCTTCTCCAGCAGTGCACAGAGGTCCTCTACATGGTAAGGACACCTCTGAGCCTATGACTGCACAATAGCTTACCTTACAAAATTAACACACTTGTAGCATTTAGAACTATGATTCCCTGAGGATTTGCAAAACACCGGTGCTGTTGGTGCCAGGAAATGCTTGACACTGACCCTGTCTTACTGAGCTGCCAGGTCATGGCGGCTCAGTACAAGCCAAGAAGCTCTGAAGTGTAGAGGCAGAGAGAAAGATTTGAAACATCTGAGGGATTTTTATGCCAGACTCCTGGCAGAATTTTCTTTACAATATGAAACACAGAAACCTGAAGTAGTTTCCTACTTCAGAAAGTAGTCTCTCTCCTACACAGAGAGCATGTGTCCTGGACTCTGTCATTCCCACACTTCAATTTTGAGATTCAGCCTACTCCATGGCTGCAAAGTTTCCTTGTATTCTTTTCCCCTCTTGCTAAACTAGTGATCCCATATGCAGAGTTAGAGTAGGCAGCCTTCAGCATAACACAGAAATGCTACAGAGAGCTCTAGGAGCTGGGGAAAGAAGTGGCTCAAAAGAAACAGAATGCAATTTCCTAAGAAAGATTTTTTGCTGAACAGAAGAGCCAATCCATGCACACAAACACTTTACTGTGAAAAATACCATAGCATCTTTGACAGCAACTATAGAGGATGCTGGATATACGGCTCACAAAAGCAGCTCAACGTAAAACTTTAAATTTCCTCCTTCTGACTTCTTGAGGGAACCTAAGTATCTGCTTTACAGGGACTACTAAGGTTGTGCTTGTCTGTGAATGGAATTAAACAGTAAAGAAATCCTATTCTTTCCTGTTTTGACTTCTTCAACTTCTTTTCAACAAAAAGACGAGCCATTTTTACCTGCCAGCAGGCAGATGCTGAGAAACCATTTTGGCTAGGATGCCCACTGTGGCAGGTATGTGAGAGTACCAGTTCTATTACAGCTGCTCTGCTGTGTTACCTGCTGACCATGGTTTGGAACATGGGGCTGCTGGAAGCCTCCAGCATTTTACTCTGCCCTCCTACTTTATTGCAACCCTTAGTGCCTCTTCAGGGGCATAACGTCCTCCAAACATGTTTGAGTGCAAGTTTCTTCACGCTGGTCTTTAAAAACATAGCCAAATTAGATCCTTGTTTTCATTGTTGGGCACTTAAAGAGATTCCTTGATTCTTTGTTGTTTCTTGGCACCTCCCAGTCAGATCACTGGCATGTCATATACCTCTTTTAATATAAGTGAAAAAATTATATATATCTATTTTCCAGGCACTTTTTGTCATTTAAAAAGCCTAATATTATCCCAGCAACCTGCTGGCAAAGCTTGGCAGTAAACAGCAGACAGCTTGAGGGTGTGGAGCTGACTGCAGCAGCTGCAGCTCCAGAAAGAGGACAAAATTTGTGTTATGTGCTTCGTTTGTGGTGTCTATTTTTTTACCCAGAAATCTCCAAAGAACAGTAAAGGAAACTCTGAAGCCTCTTCCTCCTCTGATCTCTCTTTTATTTTTTTTTTATTTTTTCTCCTCAGTGTTTTACAATAGGTTTTTACTGTGAAGAACAAACTACAGGTTCATATCTTATTACGGTGCACTTTTTCCAGGCAAAATGCTGCATTTATTCCTAACAAAACAGACAAAAGCCACACTACCTCTGCAGAGGAAGAGACTAAAGCTCTTAATATGCAATGCCCTTTCTCAGTGACGAACCTTATCTCCCAGTTTCATGAGGAAGTTGCATCACAGTTGCAGCTGTGAGCAGAGCCTCTCAATCAGCTGCAAGTGTCTTCACAGATTTCTTAGCTCTAAGGCATGACTTTAAAGCAAAGTGAATTAGTGAAAGATGTCAGCTCCTCTTCCCAAATATCTGCAATTTACCCACAGTGTCTGGATATACAGGAAAGGCAGAATAAGTGTCCCTCTTTGACACTGTGCTGGAAATGATGGTGGTGCCACACAACGTGCTGAGAGGCCCTGTAGGCAAGTGCTGCTGATCCCTGTGAAATGTTGTCAGGAGACAGAAAATGCTGCTGCCTCACATTTTGAATGGAGGGAAGGTGTTTTTGCTATGCCTTACTGAACTGCTGCTGGCCTTGAAGGACTTCCCTGGCAGGTCTGAGAAGCACATCTCACCACTGGCAGGGATAAGTTCACAAGTTTTGAAAAGCAGTTTTGCTGATACAGTACTGATGGGCAACAGATATTTTATACTTTTGCCCTGTGATACTGAAGCTCCTCTTACTGCAATCTCAGCTCCACAGCCATTTGACAGCAGACTGACAGGAAGCATTTTTTCCCAGTCCTCACAGAAAGGGGTTCAGCCTGTTGACCATCGTGCTGCTCTTTAACAGGAGCACATTGCTATGCATCAGTGCAGTGGCACGTCCAAGCTGCGTGTAAAGAGAGCTGCCATGCCATGCTCCACTGAGCAATTCTTGCTTGGACCAAATCTACTGTCACTGTGAGCTAGGATGATTCTGCCAGAAAAAGAGCTGAAGAATGATAAAGCATAGAAAATGAAAGCCTTCAGGACAACTACTGATCCCATGCAAGCATCTCCTAAGCACTGAAACCCCCATGCCAAAGCCAGTGTCCCACAGATGCAACTTCTCTTTCAGCATTAAATGGGAATTAGATGGGAAGAGCTATAACACTTCCCACTGCAGTAAAGGCAACTCTAACATCAAAAGCCAATTCAGTAAGATTTACCTTTCTTAGAACTCTCTAGCACACCACCACCTCTCTGTAGTCCACTCCCTGTTCCCACTGTCAGTCTGAGTACTTTCATTCACCACAAGGGAAATGGAGAGGAGAAATAAATTAAAAATCACTCTAAAATAAGAGAAACTCCACACAGAGATTCACAAGTCAAGAACACTGGATTATTGAAGTTTAGCATCTTACTTAAGACTCAATATTTACTACTATAATCAAATCCATGGAAAACATTTACAATAGAATATTATTGATTCAAACAGCAGTGTGAGAACCTACAAGATGTATGTGTATGGTTATAGCACACAGTAAAAGCTCACACTTCAGTCATCAGCAAAGTACAACTGATTTCCAGGCAGACCAAAGAAAGACCTTTTACTCTTTCCCTGATGTCACTGTTGGACACAAAATGATTCACACGGACGCAGCTCAAGGTGTGGTGAAAGAAGAAGACTCGTTTATTTGTTCTTTCAGTATTTATAAGTTTTCGACCACGAACAGGGATTGGATAGTCAGGTTACCACCTTCCCAACCCCACTGGCCATGAGAGACGTCCATCAAAAGGCATATCTTTAATGGAATGTATAAACACCTATGTTTATAGT
The DNA here is from genome assembly GCF_049639895.1 of Pseudopodoces humilis. Classification (NCBI taxonomy): domain Eukaryota; kingdom Metazoa; phylum Chordata; class Aves; order Passeriformes; family Paridae; genus Pseudopodoces; species Pseudopodoces humilis. The sequence continues at coordinate 3,428,179 of NC_142229.1, forward strand.
TTCTTTCCTGGGAAAGTGGCTAGAACTTGTGAAAAACAATCAAAAGGCCTGATTCTCAGGGCGTCACCCTCCGTTTCCAGATCAATGGAATAAAGAACCTGGTACACAGGCAAGTATATTGTTAAAGCTGAACCTGTGTTTCACTCACTCCACACCTGTCTGTCACACCCACCAAACAGCACATTCTCATAGTATTTATCTTATTCTTTGGCATTGTAATCAGTAAGTCCTGGGAAAGATACAATGCTCCTCATTCCAAGCATGGCATCATGATGGACTCAATACACTTCATTTCCTGCAGAGTATCTGGACACCTTAATTTGCTGAGAAATGACACTGTAAGAAGGTGATAATATTTATTATTCCTTTGCAGAGACTATCACACTGGTTAAGAATCAAACATAGTTTTTATTCTGCAAAGGGTTTCAGTGTGCTCTTCTCTGCATTTCCCATTTAAAACTTCCAACATAGGCACATTAATGCACCCTACAAAGCCTGCAAAGTCTCATCACCACAGTGCAGTGACAGACCACAGCCTTCAATTCTGCTTGCTATCCTGCTGGAGTACCTTTTCTCTTAAACAGGAATCTTCCTGGTGGCCTGGCCACACACACACAAACATGCACGCACACACTCTCTCCTTCCTCACCTCTCTATAAATATAGAAACCTCGTCTGTTTTCTAAATGCTCTCCTGCTACTGCATTCTCTCCTTCTCAAGACACTTCAGTGAATACCTGCTGCTTTGTCTCTGCTGCAGATTTTTCACTGAGGATGCAACATTTTGAAGCCACAGATTTAACACAGTCCCCTACACTTGCAGCCTATACACAGAGATGTATGGCTCTGGCTTAAAGTTTCACCCAGTCAGCAAAATCTGGTTTGCAAATAGGAAGGGAGCTTGAATTTTTGCTGCTGCTTGCAGAGTTGAGGCTCAAAACATGACATAATCATCTGTGAAAGAAAATGTGAATTTTCAGATGGTTCTGTCATGCTGAGAAGTGCCCCTAGAAAGAGAAGATGTCAGGAACTTCCTCCCACCTAGGAAGCTGCCCAAGGCTGGTCTGTTCAATCCAGAGCTAAAACTTTCAGAACCTACCCTCGTGCCATCTTTAGAGCTGGAGGTGAGGACTGCAAGCAAGATGTAAGTAGGCCAGGGAACCCAGAAATCTCTAACATCCTTGATCTGTTCTTCCATCATACCACCGGTGATGCTGCACCTTTCCAGACCACCACAGAGAGGTTACATTTCTGAAGAACCTTGACACACTTAGACAATTAAAACAAATTAGCATAATTCAAACTAAACTTCTAATTTTAGCACTCTGTAAATCTGCTTTCCTTTGAGCTCAGATCTAGCTTGATGTACCTGAGCTTCACCACAGTGCAGGCGGCTTCCTATGGTGGATAGGCTAAGCACACCAGGCTGTCACATGCAGGACTTTTATGAAGGAACTCTCCTTTGTGCTCACCCTCCTGCAAGCATTTGCTCCAGGCTGGTTCACCTCTGCATTCAGCCCATGCCCTCCTGGGGCAGACATCCTGGCCAAGGTGCCAGGCACAGAGGATAGGACACAGCTTGAGACAACTTGCTCCTGAAATAGCTTTCTGAATGCTACAAGGCTTCAGATACTGCTCACCTCATTTCAGCACAGTGGGCTCACCAAGCACATACAGATGCTGTTATTAGCTGAATAATTTAAGAGCCTGCAGAGCAGCAGTGCAAAATAGCACCAACATCCCCCAAGTGCTTTCTCCCACCAGCGAATCCCTGCAGCAGTGGATCCTGCTCCTACCCAACATCCCTCACATCCAGATGCCCATATTCTGCTCCTGTTCACCCCACCCCATCATGGGGCAAGGAGATAAAGCAGCTCTTGTGCTCTTAGACTCTGCAGGTGGCACGGTCCTTTCTCTTGCTGCTGAGCTCCACCTCGCAGGTAAGATACCAGCACACCTCCCAGCAGCTAGCGAAGACTCAGGCAGCTGACAGCCAGCCATGTCACATCTCTGGCAGGATATACTGCCACTGAATGCAAGAATCTCAGTAGGCTAATCCAGCAATGGTACAGTGGCCAGATATCCATGGGAGCAGGACACAATGGAGCTCAGGAGTCCAGTTATCGTGGGGATGTTCTGAGCCTTCTGCAGCTGGGTCTGCTGAAATCCTTTGCCCTCCTTCTGTCCATCATTCTTTTCACTGCATCCTCTTTAAACCCAGGGCAAGCTGAGGGCTGCTGCAAAGAAACAGCCATTTGAAAGGATGCAGGCAAGCAGAGAGAACAGACCCAGTGGCTGCTCCTTGGCAGCATTCCAGCAGCGATTTCTCACCCCAGTTTCTCATGTGCTTATTGCATAATTCTGACAGAAGTGTCTTGATTTTCTGTCTCAGAATCCTAAGCTCAGACCACCCCGATACACCCTATCAGTGAATAGTCATTGAGTGACCTCTTTTGCTTGTCACACAACAAGCACAAGCGTGGTCACCCTATATGGCTGTTTAACTGTCCTTCTAAGGAATCATCTGTAATTGCTCCTCTGTCTGATTGAGTTTGTGGTTGTTGGTCCAAACTCTTCCTGACTTGTTCTAGTTACCACATTTCCCTAGCTCCCAAAGGATGAAAAAATTAATCCATGTAAAAGCATTCTCATTGGCATCCTCGACATCGCTGCAATTATCTCAGTGCTGCCTCTCCCCAGTCACCTCATACACCTCAGCTTGGAGTTTCTTCTGACAGCTATCAGCCATTTAATTACCCACATTTATCCCTTATCCATAACTAAATATTGGAAGGGGATCACTTGATCCTCTGTCCTCCCTTAGCACTTTCCCACCATTTCACTCCAGCTGGAGGAAGAGCTCTCTCTCTGCCAAATGGAAGAGCTCCTGCCAAATGGAAACACCTTGCTCCTGCTTTCCTACAAAATTCAAACCCACTCTCAAATATCTTGTCTCCCTTCTCCAAAGCACCCTCACAACCTCTTCTGGCAGGACATATTTCAGTGTGTAATCTTGAGCACTACAACATTTCCTGCTGCAGCATGCAGAAGCAATACGGCACTAAGGATGGGTGCCAGACTGTAATGTGAAGATCCATGAGCCCTCGGGCTGGTCTGTGTGCTGTTTTCAGAAAACTATCAACTAGAGAAAAGCCAAAGAGTTTTTTGCAGGGAGTTTCTTATTAGGAATCACTATTCAAGAATGCACTGTGGGAGATGCCCTACAAATCCATAACAAGAGACTGTCTTATCCTTGAACATTTGCGAGACAAAGAAAGGAGACAGAAACACAAAAAGAGGTTTGCTCCTCATTGTACCTTCCCTGTGACCCCCACCCTACGCCAGAAAACAAAAAAAAAAACTAGAAAAAAAAGAAGTTTAAAAAGAAGTGGTAAATTCAGGCAGCCTTGTTCATTTGTTCTTTAGATGCCCAAGCAAAGTTTGCTCTGAATGTACTGAGAGGATGTATCTCATCTTTCATACCATTAATTTCAACACTGATAGGAATCGTCACAAGCATTTCCCTTCAAGCTTTTGATTATATTGTTATTAATACTGTAGCCCGAGTTATGCTGCACACAGACTGAGTATGGTCTCACATGTGTATTTGACAAGTTCTTTGGAGATTACTGGCACTGGTGCAGTTTCTGAAGTCCTCTTGCTATTTGCTGCATAGCACTCTTGTCATAGCCATTTTAGAGGTTTCAGCCTCCTGCTCCATGAATCCTGTATGTCCATTGAGAAGCACAGCTGGAATCTGCATCTTTGTATGAAGGTGTCTGCCCCTGTTTATGCTTGACTAAATATTTGGCTGAATTTAGTACCAAAAAAAGTACACTTCAATAGGAAGAAGTATGTTCATAGAAGTACTAACTTTTATGTATTAGTCTCAGTCAAAACATGTCAGGTTACAATGCCACCAGCCATCAACTGTGGGGGCATCTGGTGCGGCCGCAAGTTGCTTCTAGTTGCATGTTTGAGAGAAAGGGCAAGCCAAGTGCTCTGGGCCCAAGTTTGGGGGTTGGACAGTTTGGGACCTTTCTAACAACCCATTTGGTGAGCTCTGCCAATGCTTCCAGAATTCCTGGCAAGGGATTTGTTCCATTTTCTATCTTTAATACATAACTACAATAGGTCACATGCAACTCAAAAAAGACTCAATAACTGTGTTCACATAACAAGCTACAGAGCTGCCTCATAAACAACATCAGAACATCACTTTTCCACTTTTTCAACATGTTTTGCTGCTGCCCATTGACCCTGGCAAAGACAGGACTGTGTCTTTGAAGTGCTCTGCATGACTTCCCAGTGAGGGCTTCCTGCCGAGGTAGCCTTACCACATCTGCAGAGAAAGGAAGGAAGTGTTCTTGACTATGACTGCCTCTCAAAACCACAAAAAATATACATATCCAAAGCACAGATATTGTTCCTGTCAAACACCAACTTCCCTGTCAGTGCAGATGGCCACATGAGAAAGTCCACATGCAGCCCTGCAGCAATGCCAGTACAGATCTGGTCCTCTATAAACTTCTCACCTAAGGAAAATGTACAGAGATTTGAAGCTAGGATCCTGCAGCAGGAACAGCAAGAAGCCAACCCAGATGATGCTTGGCACATTCTCTAATAGCAGTGAACTTCTCTTAATTCACACTCTCTTTTGCTCACATTTGCTCTCTGTCACACCTTTCTGTCTGCAGGGCATCATCAGAAATCACAAACACATCATGCCACAGCCCTGGTAAGTCCTCACAGTTCAGCACTTGACTAAATGTGGGAACACACGGGACTATTGAACACTTGCTCTCTGGGGTCATCCTAAGACTGAGACAACCTCCAGTCACTCTGCAGAGTACACACAGCAGGAACACTTCAGGACATGCCTGGCTGTTTCATGTGGCAGCTCTGCCCAAAGCAGAAGTATGCCTGGGCTGGACAGGGAGCATGGATGAGTGACAAGGTACTGTTCCTCAAATCCTTGATGCAGCCCCTGTCAAATGAAAGCTCAACCGTCATCATCTTGAGTTACAAAGGTTGGGTGCAGGGAATACTGGAGGACCGACAAGGTTATACATCTGAACTGTCCTTGTGCCAAGAGACAAACAAGAGGTAGAGAACACAAAAATTGACGGTACAAGGTCAATCAGGTTATCATTACATGCACTTAATACAAAACCCAAGAAATTGCTATGGAAACTGGAAAGCAACAAATACAAACATGGTCCAAGGAAAAGGTTTTTGGGCAACACAGCAGTAAATAACAGAACTCAATGCCTCAACATATCACAGAATACAAGGTTCTTGCAGGATACAACCATGCAGTTTATGGGACACATAAAATCACACAAAAATTTCAGGAAATGCTAAACTGAAGACACAACAGCTCGTAACAGCAGCTCACATGGAATGAAATGAGAAGATATTTCTTCTGAGGCCATCATCTCCTTCCCTCAGGCCATCTTCACTGCTTTGTGTCATGCTAAGACTTCCCAGGATAGTAGGTCATGCCTCTACTAACTTTCATTGCAGCCAGTCTTGGTGGGCTCAACTAGATAAAAGACACTGATACCCTGCACAGTACAAACATCAGGTGAATGAACAGCCTCTGCCCCAAAGAGCCTGTGTCTGTGTACACAGCAAGATACAGCCAGCAGGCACTGGCAGAGGAACAGAAGGAGCCAGTGACACCACAGTGGTGTCAGTACGTTCCAACAGTCAGTGCAAGGGCCTTTGGCATGGACACGACATGAGTCCCGTGCAGGCTCACAGGGCACTAACAGACACTGACCTAACCCAAATCAAATCCCCACAGCTTCTGCAGCAAAACAGAATGAAAGATTGCAATACATCCTGGTAGGCCTCCGCTTGGCCCCAAGGAGACTTGCACAGGAAAAACAATATCACTAGAGTCACTGAGGTTTTGGGACAGGGGCTAACAAGAGACGGCTGGCCCAGGAGAAAAATATCCTGATTTGGTGGCTCTTCACATCAGATCCCCTTTAAAGCCCTCTGGCAGTGTGAGAGGCAAGCTGCTCCATCAGCTTCCAGTATAGGAGGGCCTGCAGGGAACAGCTATGGACCTGCAGGCACTAAGCAATTATTATCACTGGAGAAGGAGGCATCTGACACAACAGCGTGGCAGCTGAATGACCCCCACATTCAACTCCCCAGCTGCTGCCTGCAGACCTTACATCTGTTCTGATGTGTCTACTGATCTGCCCCTGATAAGCTGCTCTCTGTGGACAGGCCTCCCCAGGCTGTCCTGGCCCAGCTTTAAGAAAAACAAGACTCTCCTCAGTATTCTCAGGGCCCAGCTGCCGAGATGTTACAACAGCAGAGCTCTGCTGTGAGGCTCCTGCTCACAGGGGCACATGGAAGTCTCCAACTCTGAGTAAAGGCAGAGGAGAAGCCCACCTAAGAATTCCTGTGTCATAACCTGCTTTTAGATATATCCTTGATTATCCTTGGTTTCACCTCTCTCCTCACTGCCTTTCTGCACTGGTGCATAGCACATATATCCTCAGACCCTGCTGTGAGAAGAACATTCGGATTCAAGAGGTCTTCAAGGGGCAGCAAAGCTATCTTAGCAACATGCCCACTCGTGCAGGAAGCTGGCAGCAAGAAAAAACTGGCAGTGACTTTCCAGAGAGGAGCTATAGCTCAAAACTGCTGACAGACCTCAGGCACTAGCTTGCTGCTGTCAGCAGAAGGGACACACACATCTTCATTGCCCCTGATCCCCCTCACCTGCTGCCAGCAGGGAAGGATGACCCACGTACCCTGCTCAAATATAGCCTGCCCCCAGGAGCAGCAGAACCCACAGACCTCTTCACAAACATGCTCCTTCTATGCCCTGGTTTCAGTATTCTGGTGCAGATTAAGCAAGGGATGAGCGGACATCAAAACTAGTCCTTCACTAGAGAAAGGGGTGGGGGTCTCTTGTCCCTAAGCTCTGAACACAAAAAGTGATTGTGGGAAACTGAAGGAAGCCTGAAACCAGCAATTTTATCTTAGAGATCAAATCTGTTACTGGGCTGAGTGAGTCTATTAAGCTGCCTTGATAAACCCCTCACTTCCCTTTCCCCTTCATTAGGCTTTTTTCTATCTGTGCTCCCTCCCTCCCCCTGCTCTCCGCAAGCTGTCAGGGTAAACAGCAGATTTTTGGTCCCAAAAGTTGTCCTCTGTTTGACTGTTTCTTGTGCTGACTGCACACAGGCTTGTATAGGGACCAGGCTGCCCTCTGTCATTCTCTCTTCTCCCTCCAATCCCCCCAAACACAGCAGCACTCTCTGTCACAACCACAGGCACCTGGATATAGGGCTGCTCGCCCCAATTCCACTGACCTTTTTCTTCCGGTCCCGAGAACGGTTCCTGCGCTTGCGATTGGATTCTTCCTTCTCCTTCTGCTCCTGCAAAGCCTGAGCCTCAATATCTTTGATTTTCTTCAGCTGCTTAGCTGCTTGAGCCATGGCTGGTCAGACTGCAGTCCCCTCCAGAGCTCACACCTGCACTTTCTGTGCAGCACCCTCCGATTCCTGGCCAAGGAAGTACGTTCCACTCACTCAAATGCTGTCGACCCAGATGAGTGTGAAAGCAGTAATGAGAGGAAAATTGAAAGCAGTCAGTAAGCCCCAAAGGACAGCCAGTGTCTCCAGGTAGTTGCTAGATGCAGTCTAGGACACCTTTATAAACCATTAATAATCCCAAGTCCAGCTGTTCCAGAGGTTCTATGCACCACTGTAGCAGCCCCTGACTGCACTGGCACATCATGCAGAAGCCTTCTTGTGGGACAGGACACTGTGCTGTGCTCTCTCCCTCACTGTTTCTCCTGCAGTATGAGAAGAGATGCAGGCAGTCAGCCACAGGAAGGAAAATAACTCCCAGGAATTAATGCATGATGACAATAGAGAAGCAGTGAAGAAGGAGGCTGATGCATTTCATCCGACTCCTGAGTTCTCTGTAGCAATGCCTAAAGAACAGTAACCTGCATATATTCAGTCAGGGGCTTTACCACTGCAGTGCTGCTGTGGCAGGCACATATTCCAGTCTCTCCAATTTTCTTCCTCACAGTCAGTCTCTGTGCAGCAGCCGCATCACTCACTCTCTGGGTTACGATTCCATGTTCTTTCAAAGGGAGCAGTAGGGAATGGCTGCATCGGTTAGCAGGCAGGCAGCATCTCTGCTCAGAAAACAGCCGATACTGCAAAGGATGTGCCAAGTACTGGAGCAAAGTGCAGCTTAGCAGCATCCTTTCCTCCTCGCATCTCTCTGCTGAGTGAGCAGCAAGAGGAGGGGAGGGATCTTAGCTGTGAATAGGAGACAGAAATGAAGGGTTCAGTCTGTTCTTTACACAGCAGCAGCGAAGTAAACCCAAGCTACCAGCTCCTGCCCACCCCGGCATCAGCAGAGCTCAAATCCTCTCTGAGGGTACCTAGGCAAGACTCCCAGAGTCAGCCATCTCTTCTCCACACACAGCCCTACGTTTCACCTGCAGCTGTCTTCCAAAAGCACAAACAATTCCATGTTGGAACCCAGGGGTGAGGCTTGGAGGAGTGACTTTGGTTCCTGCACACAGCACCAGTGTGTAAGGGGGCCAGGATAAAACCGGGATGGGGTTTTCAGGGTGGGCTCTTCAGTGGGGACCACACCATCACCTGCAGCAAAGTGCACTTATCTGTTCAGGCACTTCTGAGCAGCCCTGCCTTTTAGCAGCTCAGTTCTTGTCCCGTGGAAAAAACACTGCCTAGGTGCAAATCCATGGGCAAAGCACCCATGGGAAAACGATCTGCACAGGTGGAAGCTCTGCAAATGCCGCACTTTTCTGGAACCGCGTCCCCAGAATCTAGGCAGTAATGGTCCCTTTGTGTTAAAAGATGGCAAAGCAGGGATTAATTTCTCAGCAACTACCTGACAATCACAGATTATTTAGGCTGGCAAGAAGCTGAGGTGCAAACTTAATTGTACAGACACTGTAGGTCACTTTTTTTCTAGAGTATGTTTTCTTGCATTTTTTTCCCTTTGTATCTTTTCCCTTTGAAGTTCCCCCAGTTTGTCCATAGACAAAGGAGTGTGCTAAAATCTGGAAAAAAGACTGGCACATCATACAGTTTTTAAAGAATATGATGACTAATAATATAGAGAACGTCCTAATAAAATACGAAGAATAGGAAATGATAATATTAGACAATGTGTTTCCTAGTACAGGTTTAGTTTTGTGTATTTTATCCACGTTGATAAATAATACACTCAAGTCTAGATAGAGCTGCACATCTTTTTATAGCAATGTTCTGTCAATGCCCATGAAAAAAAACCCCACAAAATTAAACAGAAGCTGCAGTTAAAGCACTCCCCAGAAGGGGTCTGAGAGCACAACAGAACCATCACCCTAACTGAGCCTCTTCCACACGAGTCTTTTGCAGGCCATATGGGGCTGAAGAAACATTACCTTTGTTCAACAACAGGCACACAGGAGGCAGTTGTCAAAATTAACCATAACACACTGGGAGTACCTCACTTCTAGACTTTGCATTCTAAATCAGCTCTCTGCAATTCTTTCTGTGGAGTTTCCTGATTTTTCAAAACAGGGAACTCAGGTATGACACCACGTTCTGCTACATGCAACAGCCTCATTTCCCACCAGATGCCTCCTGCCAGTCTGGGCATCAACTGCTCAGTGCCAGGGGCCACCTGCAGCAAGGCCAGCAAGGAGGTCTGAGCCTTTGCTCGACTCCTGCCTTCCAGGTTCCAAGGTTTAAGCAGGGTCGGACCTCAGCATCCAGGCACACTCCGTGCCAAGGCCTGCACACTGGCACGCAAGGGATGGCTGTGCTGCACTCCAGGCTTTGGCACAGGCGTTCTTTTTCCCCCGATGTCAAGGAAGAGCGCAGCAGACACCGCGCCGCGCCATCAGCGGGAGCAGCCGCGCTTTGCCCGCCTGAAGCAGGACACAGCTCCCACCTCTTAACTCCTCACAATCCACAGCAGAGTGAGCATGGGGCAGGAGCAGGTAAATAACCTGGAACTGCTGAATGAAATGCTGAGGCTAGTCAGGCTTTGCATGCTCACAGCTTCGGAGGACAGCGTGGGCATGCAGTTGAGATGCCTCAGCTGCTAAAAAGCAAAATTCCTAAATTTGCTCTGGGAACAAGGAGCAGAGCCCACCAGCTCTGGGCACTTCAACCACTTTGTTGAGCCTAGGAGTCTCTTGGAAAGCTTTTTATTTTGTCATTGCTGCTTTTAACCTGCTAACCTATTTGCTGGCTTATGCATCAGGCACTGTGTTCTTTCTTTTTCTGTACAGTGAGAAGCATGTGAAGGGGAGTATGTGAGACCTATTTCTCTTTTCCTTTTCCAGGCAGCCTTATGCAGTGTTACCAGGTGCTCCAAACAAAGGGCTGGAATAAAAAGCAGCAGCATTAAAGAATAGGGACACTTAATGAACTCAGAGAGTAGAGTTCTAAAAGCCATCCAAGAAAAAAGTTACAAAAAACAGCCTGGAATATAAAGAACTGTAGGGCTCAGAAGAACTCAATTTTACAAGTGCTTTGAGTGACCATAGGAGACACTTTTTGGAGGAGGCACAAGTGTCATTAACATGGGTGCACCTAGTTGCCAAATCAAAGAAAGCCTCATGCCATTGGCAGGCTATTCTTCAAGTGCAGACTCTTTAACTAGTTGACTGGCCATTCTTGGAGTCTGGATATGCTTAGGCATAGCTAGCCTAAAGTTCTTCAAAATTGCCCGCAGGCTTATACCTGATAAAGCCTCCAGACATGTTTACATGGATGCTTGGCTGCCATTCTGTTTAATGCACAATGAGGCACTCATTTGAACAAAAATAATGAAAATATTCTAATGATTCTACAAAGAAGCACAAACTGCGTATAGTGATGCTTGAAGGAATCTCCCACATACTAGCAGGCAGCCAGTTCAGAAGGCAGCTGTATATCAACACAGAATTGCATTAGGATTGTATGCCCTTTGGTTTAGTTGACCTCACTGGAGTAGGGGTTGGAGCAAATGACTGCCAGATGTTCTTCCAACCTCACTCATTCTGCAATTCTGTGATACATGAAGAGACTGCACACGATAGCAGAGAAACTCTAGACTGAAAGAAACTTGATAATGGAGCACAGAAAATTGTGACTGATACAGAGGACACACAAAGTGAAAAAAGTCATTTTACACACAAAGGAGAATCAGAGACATCATATTTAAAATAACCAAAAAAAAAAACCTTCATAATCTTTCTACTCATAAAAATGAAATGTGGAATCCACACCTATGGAATGCTGTGAAAACAAAAAAATACATGAGGTAGATAAATTTGGGAAGGATAGGTCCACCACAGACTACTGAACATGATGGAACTACAAGGAAAGACTGAGACAACTGGGTTTGTTCAGCCTGGAAAAAAGAAGGTTCAGGGGTGACTCAATTGCAGTCTTCCAGTACCTGAAGGGAGTCTACAAGAAAGATGGAGAAATTTTACAGAGGATGTAGTGACAGGACAAGGGGGAATGACTTCTCACTGACAGAGATCACATATGAGAATAAAATTCTTTCCTGTGAAGGTGGTGAGGTACTGTCATGGGTTGCCCAGAGAATTTGTGGTTGCCCCATCCCTGGAAGTGATCAAGGGCAGGCCAGAAGGCCAGGCCAGAAGGAGCTCAGAGCAACCTGTCTTAGTGGAAGGTGTCCCTGTACATAGTAGGGGGTTGGAATTGGATGATCTTTGAGGTCCCTTCCAATCCAAACTATTCTATGCCTCTATGATTCTATGATTTCAGTTTGGACCCAGACTCCTTCTCTAGAGGCCCTGAAAACACAGGCTCATGGGAATACTGGAAAGGGGTGCTGAAGGGAAAATGTGATGCAAAGAACTTTTCAAAATACTGTTCCTGGCCATAGCATTGATCCTAAACCCCGGTCCCTGTGGCCTGGTGCATTACTGTAAAACTAATCATGATTTGGAAAACCACTAGACACATGAATTGAAAAATACCACTAAGTCCCTGCCTTCCCACAAAGCAGAGCAGAGAATTAGCTAGCAAGACTTCAGATAGTCCCAGGTTCAGACTCGATCTGTAAATCAGAGGGATTATTGATCTAATGTACTTCAGGTATAGCCTGAAAGACACCAAAAGCATCATCTGCCATGCTTTTGGAAGGTGAACTTGAGTAGATGAATAGCTTTTACCAGTGCAGCTGAGAGAGATACTTGCACTTTTCTAGGCCTAGAAATGTTTCCCTGCTCAAACTCATTTTCCTTATCACCTTACCTACAGCAATATTGTATTCTTCAGATCCTGACTGTAACACAATTATGTGCAGCTGTACATAAGCTGTCAGAGCTTCTAGACAGTGCTACCCTATAACATCACAATTCCCTTTTCTATCTTCCTTCTGAACCAACTTTGCTGCTTGGACTTTCTGAGCCCTGTGCAGAATCTTTGATGAAGGTTCTTGTGGACAGCAATCAGGTTTCCAAACAGATCAAAGTGCCTTTCTCACAGCTGGATAGAAAGAGATGATCAAGGGTGTCTGCAATGGCCTCTAAAGACACTGGTTTTTTTCAGTGCTTTCCTCTGTCCCCAGCCTTTCAGCCATCACCTGCTGACCCCTTGCTGTATATACTCAGGCAGTTCTGATCACTTTCTGCAGACCAACTTCTGTGATTTGCTTTGGTCTCAAAAGCATGCTCACTAACACAATGCAAAGGAGGACAAGGACACTCCTAAAGTAACTGCAGTCTCGTCTACTTCAGACTGCAGAAGATTTTTACCAGAAGGGAACACACAGCAACTTGAACCTGCTCCCCTGGAGAATAGCTCCTCCCACCTGGGCTAACTGAAGCTGAAGCTGGGCTGATATCAGCTGACCAGTTAAAATTCAGTTCTTCCTATGTCACACCCTTTTACCTTTCCCCCAAGATATCAGAGAGGATTTCATCCCTACCAAATTCTAGGTTCAGAGCTGTTGTCTTGGTACCTCCTTAGCTGCTAGGATTTGAACTGATTCTTAGCTCTCTGATGGGGGGAAGCAGCATGCCAACTGAATGGTCTTTGGTACTAGTGGCAGCTGTTTTTCAAACATCTGTCTAGAATTTTGACAGCATGATTTAAAAGCCAAGTTAACTGGACTTGGTACCTCTGCCATACACATAAGATTGTCCTGAGCAGGGGCTTTTGCTTAGGACATTCTCAGTTAGGAAGCATTTGGCCTATAACTGATACCAAGCTTCTATGTGCTGTCAGTGTACGGTTGGTAAAAAAGGGACCCTGGAGATCTGCTGCTCATAAACAAAAGCTTATTGTCTTCACCATTCATACAGGACTCAGGACAGGAGAAGTAGAAAACGGCCTTAGCCATTTCACTTAACTCACCCCATAATTTTATTTTGTCCAACAGTGATTTTTATCTTCTTTGGAGAAGTTGTTTGGGAAGTATCTGGAATTGCAGATCATCTTTTGCTGCTGCTTGTTCCTATTGGGTAAAATGGGGAAAGAGAGAATGACAGAGTTTCAGTAAACAGACTTTCTCCTTTAGCTGAAAGGTACCATGTGCATACATTAGCCAACATGTTAGTAGAATTTTTTCAAGAATTTTATTTAATTATTTGTCACACAGCACCATATTTATCACTTTTTCATTGAAAACTTTTTCATTATTTTTACTATGATAATTCTCTTACCTCAATCACATACTGGGATTCTACTATGTAACACAAATGGCAAACATACTGACAACAGTCACTATCTAGAGTTCACAGGGCAAAGTATCTGGCAAGGGAGAACAAACAAATACTGACAGAGGAACCCTTAGGAAAATTATGACACAAAACGAACAAGGTCATTATGTGCCAGTTCCACATACAGAGCTGTCCAACAGAATAGAACCTCCCCTAAAGAAGGAAGCACGGAAACAAATTCCTGATTCTCTCTGCAAGGTAGTGCAGCTGTTTCAAGAGACTGAGCATGTAGCTGGAGTCCTGCCTTGCTCTAGATGAAAAATCAATGTTTGGTGAAGTTGCTGAGATTCTCTGTATTTGGGGCAAAAGAATTTTACATTCAAAGCTCAACTTCAGACATCTATTTTTAGGTAAATTATTCTGGCTGACAAGCTGTGAAGATAAAAGATGCTGTAGGCCTCACCTCAGCTGCTGTAAACTTGGTCTCAGTCAATCTGCATTCCTCTATTACTTGCAGAGATCTTGCAGAGATTGGATCTCAGCAAGGAGCTTTTTCCCTGAGCTAATTAAGATGGTTCAGTTCTTTTTATCTTTTTCTGAATTATCTCACTGATGAGCTTTCAGAATTGCCGTAACCCTTTAAGATCATTCTCCTTTCAGTTAGCTTCTTTCAGGAATCACAAATCTAGTCTCCCAGACAGTAGTTTGTTTTGCTGTGGGTTGCATTCAAACTGTTCCCTGCATATTGAGAGCTGGAAGCAGACATTTTGGTTCACCTATCAACTAATTTAGAGCAAACCTGACAGTGTTGAACAGAACAACTCTCCCCATGTCCACAGTATGATACCTGGCCGTGGCACTGCAGCACCTGCAAGGAGCAGCTGTTCACACCATGCTCTGTGGTACCAAAGGTTCTTGCTCTTCAAGACAGACAGATTTCAAACCTGTTTTGGCTTGGCAAGTCTCTCAAAAGGAAAAAAAAAACAACAAAAAACCCCAACACCCCCCCCCCCCCTCCCCATTTAGTCATTCTCCAATGGTAGGATCTGATAGTTTGTTGGACAAGATTCTAAAAAAGAGGTCATGTTGTTCACGGCACCCAAGAGTGGTTGTCATCAAGTTAGCCCACACAAACTGAGGCTGGATTGTTATGTTTTAATTTACAACCAGTTAAAAGTGCAGCCTACTTGATCAAATAATGCTTTTCATAAACAGCTTGCCTTCTTGAACACAACCATGTGACAGCACATCTGTGGAAAAGACTTTGGAAGGTTCTTGTGGCCACTGGTTCTTTATATGGCTTGGGCGAGTCCTTGGACCACAGGAGGCTGAGGCAGTGGTTCTTTTGTCACGGGGAAACTCTAGCATCCATAACACATGCTGGAACGGTGCTTCCCTCTAGCGTTGTTAGAGCTCTGAGCTTGTGGAGAATGTGCAGCAAAACAACGAGATGGCACCCCCAGGATCCAACTGTGCCTTAAAGCTGCAGGGCAAACCTTGCTGGGTAAAATGTCTCCTCCTCCTATTCGAGATTCTCATTACAGATGAAAGAGCAGCTGAAGGGGGTGGGGGAAACTTCAAACACTCACTGCCAGTTTTAAAGGACACAAGTCAGAATTACAAACTGAAGCTGATAAAAATCAGGACCACACTTGGTTTTGGCCAGCCTTGGCCAGAGAGAAATTTGAAGGTGGTGATGTCTGGAAAAGCTTCAAGTTTGTTCTTCTTGATTTTTCCCTAATTAGAAATTCTAGATAAAAATTAACATGAGTGAATTAAGGCCCACAGGGAATCACACTCCCAGGACCAAGTATCAGGGACAGCATTCACCACTCAAATGGAAGAAAAAAAATTTACACGCACAACTGACATCCAAAATGGCTCAACATAATTTATTTTTTTATGTTAAAATGTACAGAGTTCTTTTGAAAGTACTTGCTAGAAAGGGGAAAAAAAAGTGATATTACATACAAGGAGAGGAAGGGAGACCATCCAGCCAGGAGCGTATGACATGGAGAATTACAAAGGCATCTAGGCACCCCCTTCCCCTTAGCTTACAAGTCACCATGAACAAAGTACAAAGAGGTTACAAAACAGGAAAAGCAAATATAAACAGACAGGAATAGACTCAGCTTCATTTGTACATGCGGCTTTTAGAGGCATCTGGAGCTCCTATTCACACACTCTAGAGATCTCTTTAAAGAGAATTTTATCTTTCTTAAAATAGTTTTTAATATTCTACAACAAAGATAAAAAATTTTAAAGATGGAATGAAATGAAAAAGCTCTTATTTTTAAAAGGCATCGAAGTCACTAACAGTGAGTTTTTTTAATTTCTTTTAGAAGATTACCCAAGTTATCTTGCTAAAAATACATTTTTTTTTTTTAAACAGAAGTGAAAAAATGGTAGGTACCAATATTACTGCGTTGGATAATTTCTTTTTATATATAGAAAAGAACTTTTTTTTTTTCTACAATAGTTCTACAGTCACAAAGGTTTGTGGAAAAGGGAGCTGCCCAATTGATAAAAAAACCTATACAAAACCAAACCAAACATAAAGGCAAACAAACTAAATTCATGGCCCTCATTTCAACAGCTTCTCCTCCTGTCTCAGACCCACCCCCACCCCCAGGAAGCAGCGACACAGCTGAAGATCTAAGAGAGGGCAGCACAGTGCGCTTTCTACATGGGTTATTTGGAAGTGGAATAGTATATACAGAGAAATGGGGTCCTACACAGCCTTGTACATGCTCAAAACTAAACAGAAATAAAAAGTGGAAGTCCTTTGAATTCTGCCTTTTATGGTTAGCAGTTACTGAAGGAAAGTCCATTTTAGTGCATCTGAAGAAACCCCAAATTTTAGATTCTTTTGGTTTAAAAACAAAAGGGATTAGACTTATTAATGTGTCTGCATTTCTACTTCATATACAATAAAAAAAACCTTTACATTAAAGGGTTGTCCCTTTTTGTATTGGGTGACATGCCAGCAGTGTAGCCAAAATTAATGTAAATTGGATTTTGCAGTAATAAACAGCAAAATCCTGCCGCCTAGATCCTGCTACGGTGTTGGGACGGTTTCACTGCTGTATAAGAGGCCGATTCCCTTCTTTTCCCACACTAGATCAAATGTGTGGCTATTCCTACAAAATGGATATCAAACACAGTAAGAGAATCAGGAAAAACATCATTGACCCCCAGATAAGCGGCACATTCAGCAACTTCCAACCCCAGACCAGGAATGGAAGAGTGACAAGGACACCACAGGGTTCTCATCCCAGTCACCAAATGCACACTTTTTTCTTCCAGCATTTCCCAAGCCAAGAGATTAACTGGAAACAGCTGCTTCTGAGCTCAGTCTGACACAAAGGCTCAGAACCAAAACCCTCAGCATTTCCAAGTACATACTAAAGCAGTTTGGGATCTCAGAGCTGTGGCTGACTCGCAGGTCACCAGAAGAGCCTGTAACCATTTTCTTGTCCTAACAGACCATTACCCACCCTGTCCTCTTCACAACTGCCAAAGGGCTACAGTACAAGTTCTCTCTTGAGATGCTTCCAGCAGTTCAATGACAGAACGTGTGTGCATGCATGCACATGTGTGTTCACGTGCATGACTGGGTGGTGAATGGGATAATTTAAAAGTTACATTATATTTTCAGCATAAAACATACAATTTCAATTAACTCATCTACAAAAACATCAATGTGAATGGTTTATTGTTTACACCTAACTCCAAATTTTACTGAGGGTAAGGGAGTCAAGGAAAATTAAAGATTTTTCCTGACTTGCAGAAATAACGATCTTCATTTATCCTCTGTGTCCCCTTCCAAATCTCCCAATAAGTGCCTCCTGCTAGAAGTAGGAAATGTTAGGTGGGGTTTTCGGGGAAGGGTTGCTATTCTTTGAGATGTCAAACATTTTACATGGCTGCAGTACTAGAAACTGCATACAGAGGGGCACAGGGGAGGGAAAAGGACATATATTGAAAAAAAATTTAGGAAAATGATTTCACGTTACACATAGTCTGTCCACTTTGTCAGCAAAGTAAGGCTCTTTTTAAATTATAAGAAGATTTTGTGCATGTTTCCCCTCTAAAAAACATCTGTAAGTGATTTTAGTTGTAAAATGTTTGACGATTGTGAAGAAAAAAAAACCCACAAACGAAAATTAATTTAAAAAAAAAAAAAAAAGACCAGGCTTCCTAAAAATTAAAATAAACCAAAGAAAATCCCTCTAAAGCTACAGCAATATTTTAACTGGAAAAAGGTCCATTTTCTCTGGTTCGTCAGTATAAAAGGTTCCTTTATTTATATTTATTTCAGTTTTTAGGATGCAAGTTGATCTTGCTCATCTTCTCATGTATGGTCCATTAAGAGACTGCTTGGGCACCCCAGCAGCATTCATGTAGCTGTGATGGGAGGGGCCAGTGTACATCATGTTTCCATGAGGATTTGGCTGCATAGGCTGCTGGGTATAGGCCTGGCTCCCCATCATTCCCATCTGCATCTGCATAGGATACTGTGCTGTCTGATTCATGTAGGCAGGGTTACTATGGTAACTGCTGTTCATCATGGGCTGTGTCATTCTGTAGCTGTTCATGGCATTCAGGGTGTTCATATTCATGGAGTTCACGTTGTATGGGGCAGTTGGCATCAGGTTGACTCCCATGTTCATGCCCCGCTGCACAGCCAAGGTCCGAGGCCCAGCCTGCATGGCGACGGCGGGGGGACTGCGGCCATACAGCTGCTGCTGGTGTGCACTTGCTGAGGGCAGGGGGGCTGATTTGGAGCGGATGGAAATGTGCCCCTTGACTGGCATCTGCCCCTGCAGCCTCTGGGTATGGGGAATACCAATATTGGTAGCAGACATATTACACTGAAGCAGAGGTGATGTGAGGTTCATGGTGGTGGATGCCAGGTTTGGAGGGGGTGTCATAGTGGCTTGTGCTTGTGGGGTGCCAGCCAGGGGGTGAGAGGGAGCCAGCTGAGCCAGCCCCGTGTTGGAAAGAGAAACGCTGGTTGCATAGGAAGTCACAGCAGGAGAATGGCTATAAGGCATGGCATGAGGGTCCATAATGGTGTTTGTCAGCTGCTGCAACTTGGCTAAACTGAATGTGGCTGATGGTTGTGAATAGCTCCCAGCACCAAAATCCCCTGGAATCCTCTCATAGATACTTATGTTACCAGTGCTGCCTGATTCTGGTATTTCCATGATCATAGGTGCTGGGGTGAAGCTGTTGTTCATGCTACACTGAGATAATGGAGGCTGCTGCTGGGGTGGAGGTGGGGGCTGTGGCTGCTGGGACTGAGGCTGCTGCTGTTGTGGCTGTGTTGTTGGTTGCTGGTTACTTGGGGGCCTTTCTACTACACAGCTCTGGGGTGACTTGATATTACAATTTGCTGCAGGCTGGACACTGTTTTGCTGCATCATGCTGCAACTGCTGCCAATGTTTGCCATTTGCTGAGTGACAACACAACTGTTCTGAGTGAGGCTGCTAGAAGAAGACAGTCCTCCATATGAACAGCTGCTCTGGGAAGAGTTATTTCCACAAATGCTGCCTCCCATAGTGGAGTCATAGCTGCTGGGGTTTTCATAATTCTCTGTAGTGCTCTCAATGCTGCCAAGGTCACTGAAGCCACTATCCACCACCTGCTGAGAGTGGTCCGATACTGAAGGCACATCCATCATGGGGCTGGTCTCCATGTTCTGCATAGAGGGTGCGGACAGGGATCCTTGTTCAGGACTTATCTGAGTGTAACTGCTCTCCAGAGCAGGCACATTTGGGCTGCTGACAGACCGCACAGACTGGCTGGGATGGGACTGAACAGAGGATATTGGACTGTTGTGTTCTGAGGCCTGGCAATCTTCAACCATTGATATCTGAGGATCCTCCTCAGTCTGGGTATAACTCTGCAAAGTCTGACAAGCTGCAAGAGTTTCTTCACAGTCCTGGTAAGCTACATCATGCTCATTGCTTTCCTCCTGTGTCAAGGACTGTACTGCTTGAACAGTTTCAAGATCTAGTTCACTATGAGGAATCTCCTCTTCCTTTAATTCAATTAATCCCTCTTTATTACTTTGCTCTTCTTCGTGATCATCTTCAGACCCAGGGACATGCTCTGAGCCCACTGATGTCTCATTGGAAGCCTGCTCTTCCTCAGAATCTGCCTCTGCTTCATCTTTTTCTTTTGCATCTTCTCTACTGCTTGGAATGCTTGTTTCTAAAAAACATTCTTGCACCTGAGGCTCCTCCTTCACCCCTTCTTTAACAGGCTGTTCCTCCAATTCTTTTTTCTTCAAAGACTCTGGATGACCATCATCTTCATCATCAGCATCATGATCTTCATTTTGATTTGTCACTACTGCAACTTCCTCTTCTTCCTCATGGTCATGGTCAGGTTCATCTAATTCTTGTTGCTCTTCTTCTGATTGCCTCTGCTCTTCTAAAATCCGTGGCTTCTCCTCTACTTCCTCTTCTATCTCAGGCTCTTTTACTTCTGGCACCAGACTGCTGTTGCTGTCTACAGGAGAAACTGCTCTTACTTCACTGCTGGCTATATCTTCCTCTTCTCCCTCTCCTACCTCTTCTGCTTCCATAGTCACATCTTCCTCTTTCCTTTCTTCAGTGAGAGGCAGGTCTTTCTGCTCAACACATTCTTCTTTATCTGAAATTTTGGCCTTACGCCCTGGTTTTGAATTAGCTACCACTTCATCAATTATGTCATCCTGAACTGAAAGTGGTACATCTTCCCGGTTCAGTTTAAAACCTGGTTTTCGACCAGGTCTTTTCTTCCAGTGGACTGGTTTTCGACTTTTCCCTTTTGGCCATCCCTTCTTCTTTTTCATAGGTGTGGAAGTATCTGGCTCAAGTGAAGAATCTTTTGCTTCACTATTCCTCAGCATAGATAACGGTTTCAAGGATCCATTACCTGAAAATACAAATTGAAAGACACTGTTTAAACATTTTTATTTGACCTAAGCATTCACGGAAGCCTTCCCAAGCATGCCCAACATGTTTATCAACTTCAATATTAACTCAGAAATTTATTGGAATTTATTTATTAGCTTAGAAATATTAGTTTAGAAGGATCAAGGTCTGCTCATTAGCAGCATGTTGCACATTACATTTTCTAATAACATCAATGTTTTCAAGATTTTCCATTTTCAAAGTTCTGAGCCTTTAATACACAATTCAAATTAAGCTCTAAGCTATATAATGAAGTTCTGAAAAGACAAATTTTATTTATTCACAAATGAATGTGCTGCAGCATACAGGAACATATGAAGCTGCAATAAAAGCATGTTTCCTTTTAGATCTGTGCATCTGCTTAAGAAAGGAAGTATTTTCACTTTTTTTCATAGCCTTATGCTTTTTAATGCTAATAGAAATACACCGCTGCCTGGATTTGGCTAGCAATTTTTTAATTGAAGAAAGCATTAACAGGAATCTGAATTTCTCTTTAATCTTTTATTTGATGAAGCAAGATTTGCATTTCAGTGACTTTCCAAACGCTCAAATAGGTTCAGAGCTTATATAGCCAGAAAGGAATGTGATAGCTTACTGAGAACTTACAGAATAGTATAAGGCATTCCCTGAATTAATTTTGGTTCGAACCTGTCAATTAGGACAGTCAGTGCCATTTTATACAACTGTAAAAAGCTGAGTTAGTCTTGCCATTTGCTCAGGAAGGCATTTATTTTAAATAATTCCCTCCAATGATAAGCATTCTGAAGAAATTCTGGGTATTAAAAAATGAATAGAGAATTAAGAAATCAGCAACTCCTTATGTCATCCAAAAGTAAATATTTCTAATGTGCACAAAGAAAAGAAAGGATCTGCCACAGTCAGACAGCCTATTGTTGTACAGGAAGAAGGTAACTTTATTTTCGTAATATTTATTAAAGCATTAACACTTAAACCCTTAGAAATAAAACCCACCTCTTAAAAGAGCCCATCACTATTTCTCTTCCCTGACTTCCACATTTCATATCTACTACAGAGAATTAGATTTACCACATTGTGATAGATTGGCATTTAAGAAAAAATAGGAAACATCTAAGGAAGTTAAGGCTGCTGGAGGCTGATGGGAGTTTTTTCTCATGGCCAATAACTGGACATTTCTGAGAACTGACAGTTGTTTTGACCATTGAAAAGTGAGATCAACCTGTGAACACCACCTTAAAACCTAATTCTCCCGCTCTTTCGTTTCCAGGTTTGAAAGGTAAGAGCTCCAGCTGGCTCCCGTCCCCTACCCAGGGGGGCTGGGCTGGGCCTGCTGCAGCTCCCGGGCAGGGGATGGAGCCTGCGGGGCTTCCCCTGGCCCCCAGGCCCGGGCCGGGCTCTGCTGCAGCTCCCGGGAAGCCTCCGGGGTGGCTGAAGCTTTTCCCAGGGGTGTCCCTGGCTCTAAGCACAGCTGAGCTGAAACCCGGCATCATGAATACCTGCTGCGGCTTGAGCCAGATTTTAACCCTTTCACTACCCAGATGAGATTTGCAGATTAATCCTTTTTCCAGGGAAAGGGGAAGAGAGAGAGAGTGAACAACGTGTAAAGAAACGAGATAAACTATCAAAGCCAGTGAGGAAAAGAATTAAGCCTCAGATGAGAAGAGAACAAGGAGATGCACTAATAAACTGAAATATTCTTTTGTTAAAACTATGGAGACGGACAATAATGTTCTGAAAAAACTCCTTTAATTCATGAAAGAGTATTTTGGGGGAAATGGAGTATTTCAAAGTGTGGATCTAAGCAGAAGTAGTTAACTAATAGAGCTGAGCAAATGGTGAAGTAGTTGTGATCCTATGAGATGCTGGAACAGAAAAAAAAAGTGAGAGCTGTTGAAGATTTGTGGCCCTTAAGAGACAAAGAGAAAACTTATGTTTCCAGAGATGATTACAGAGACAGATAAGAGAACTTTTGCCTTTGAATAACACATCCTTAAAATGACACCCCTTCAACCATGGCCCATGAACACACCTCAGAGTGGTGTGAAATGGGAGGAAAGGACTGATGGCAGAGTTTTCCAGGCGGCTGGCATCAGAGAAATAGAAAGCCATGAGAAAATGGTTTTCTTGTGAAAAACTCCATAGATTGACAAAAGAGAACTTCTTTTTCTCCACAAAGACTGATGAAAAGACTATAGCAAAGATGGAACTGTTTTCACCACCAGGTTTTGTCTCTAGGTTGTCAATTAAACAAGGGTTGGGTGGTGGGGAAAAAGGGTTTCTGGAGGTTTTAGTCTGGTTTCTTATTCTTGTAGTTTTGTTAATAAACTTTCTTTATTCTTTTTAAATTTTAAGCCTGTTTTGCCCTCCTCCTAATTCTTATCTCACAGCAAAAAATGAGTAAGTTTTCTAGTGATTTTTTAGCTAATGCTTTAAAACCACGACATTATTTGGTGCGTTGGCTGGGAAACAAAATTGGTGAATCTAAACTACTACACACATTCACAGTAAAAATCACAAGTAGAACTAAGAAAAGCAAAGTAATACAGCTCAAGCTGTATTACCAAGCTTCATCTTCCCCTACACAACACTACTCAAATTGCTCAGATTTGGTAGACTATAGAGAAACAAACTTGGTTTTTGACACCACAGAACACCTTCTGTCTTCCAGAATGCCTAACCCTTACTAAAAACTGGCCTCAAATCACCACCCTACACAGTCCATTCTCACTGCTGTCCTGACAACAGTAAGAACCAATCCAAATTTTCATCAGACACTCATTTAAGAAACTACAATGTTCTTTTTTTCAGAGAATTTCAGAGAAATCTTAAAACATTTTCAATGCACTGTGTCAGCTAGACATTAAGTTCTCAGCAGAAAAACCTGGCCCCCAGTCAGAAAGTCAAGAAAAGGGGGAAAAAAAAAAAATTAAAAAAAAAAAATTACAAGCAAGTTTCTGTAGTGATGGGAAAATCTCAAAAAAAAATTCTAAGATTCCTATAAACATTCCTACCTCATAGTTATTAGATAGTCTCAATCTGAACCATTTGTTAATTCACAACACTGCAACACTGTATTCTTGAATTGTCATAAGGCAGTGCTGTCCCTCTAACCCAGCCTAAATTTTTATCAAAATAAAAAGCCAGCTGCTTATGATGAACATGTTTACATAACTGACAGCACACTGTATTTTCTCTAAAAACATTACAGTTTTAATATGTATATGCAAAGGCATCTACATTGAAAGCAAAAGCAGTCAACAGATACCCTGTGACGTCAGGAGCAGCAATATCCTAAAATAATATGGTTACTACTTTATTGCTTCAGAGGTTCCAACCGATTTGCAGAAGTTCAGGGAAAAAAAAGCAACAGAAGTGAGACAGGGGAGCAGAAAGCACTTAATGACACATATTTATGAAGTAGGTGAGCCAGAAATTTGTCACTGTAGTATAAAATGGGTGCGAGTTAAAATAGTGGCTTTCCAAATACCATTTTTGATTCCTGGGCACTTAAAGGACTATTTGTAGTCTGCAAAAGATGGTTAAAAATCATTGATTTTATAAAAGAATATATTTTGAGTGGAATCACTAAAGGGGGATTCCACTGCATCTGCACCAGAAAACATACATCAAAGCACAAATGAAAAAGACTTAAAATAACTGGTCTAACAGATCTGTCTCCAACTCCATAGTCTTATTAATGGTGCTGAAGTATCACAAAAATGTATTTAACAAGTAATCTAATCATAACAGAATTTTAAAAAAACAATGACGTAAGATGACTGCACATGTATTCCCACCAAGCAAATTTAATGCTGTTTCCACATTTGTACTAAATCTCCATAGTTATATGCTATAGTAAGGATTTAAGGATAACTTATGCTAAATAGATAGTAAACCTGGCTATTATCATATTAATGCTTTTAGTATTAAAGTACTTTGAAAGTACTGGTAACCACAGCCTAATTGAAAGTCATCAACTCATGAGGCAAAAATTTTTTCTGGTGGGATAATGGCACCATACTTGTTTTTCACACAGTTTTTCATTTTTATTTTGCTGACTGGCTTGCACTATGTAGCCCATCAAAACAACAGGACATCTAATAGCAATAAAGAAGATTGCTAATGGAGTATCTGAATGACAGCTGCATTTTCTGAATTGTCAGTGGACTCTGAGCAACCAGTCACAACCAAATTTTGTCTTATGAACTGAAGGTTCAGAGAACTTTAAGGAGATCTGAGAAGCTGAGAGGGTGAACATGCAATGTGATGAAGAAGACGATGTCAGAAGAGACAATTTAATATTTCCCTTTGTTATGGAAAAATGGGGGCTTGCCAGTTCATTTCTGTTTTATTTCTGTAAGTGACTCTGCTGTATGGGTTTTTCCACAATCACAGATACCATTTCCATTAGGAAAGCTGAATCAAAAGGATAGCCTGGGATCAGGTCATTGCTAATAAGATGGTTAATATACGCACCACATTTTCATAAAACTAGGGAATGTCTAAGGTTAGTTTGACTGGTAATTTGTGCCTAAGCTACATTTCAGCTGGAAGTTACAAGCCAAAGAAAGCATTTGGTTCTGTAATGAGCTGTTATCATCCAATACAATCTATCAAACTTTCACCAGCGTACCACCATACATACCATTGTCATCAGACTCTTCCTCATCTCTGGACTTCCTCTTAGAAGAGGGTCTATGCCTGAGTGTGTCCGGTTGGGCTAAGTGCCGAAAGTATCCGCTGGATGAAAGTTCACTCTCCTCCTCTTCATCCTCCTCCTCGTCCTCCTCGTCCTCCTCCTCCTCCTCCTCCTCAATTTCAAAAGTAGGCTCCAATCGAGGCATTGGTCGTTCAGAGTCTGAGTCCTCAAATGGTTCATCCAG
Source organism: Pseudopodoces humilis (assembly GCF_049639895.1). Lineage (NCBI taxonomy): Eukaryota > Metazoa > Chordata > Aves > Passeriformes > Paridae > Pseudopodoces > Pseudopodoces humilis. The sequence continues at coordinate 3,453,693 of NC_142229.1, forward strand.
CACTTCTGTGGTTTCTGAGATTGTTTCAGTGACAACGCTGCTGTTGTGGTGCTTACGCTTGCGGACCCGCCTCTTCCGATGAAGAATTGGTTTCTAAAAGTAGAAAATGGGAAAAGAGAAGATATTTTAACACATGCAGTAGAAATGAAACACTAGACAAATACAAAACATGAAGAGCAAAGAGCTCCCTTCTAGAATCCAGAATTCACTCGAAACTGCAATCTGGCACCTGCCACTAGATAGAATTTAAACAGCTGAAGCTAACAGCCTATCCATAACAGCTGGAACTTCAGACACACTACAACACAGATGTGAATAAATTAGAATAAGGTGCAAAAGTGATACAGAAGAGAACTTTTTAATGCAGTATCCCATGAGGAAAGCATTTGCTTAGACACATTGATAAAATTCACATCTCCACAGTAAATAATTTCAAAGACTTTACACTCCAATGTCAGTTGTTTAGCAACTGTGTTTTGCAAGCTTTTTTCAAAAGCAGGACTGTATCTCTATTTTGCATGACTGAGAAAAATTTTAATAACTGCATTAGAAAAAAAATCAAAATCACAAGATAGAGGCTAGAATCAAAAAACCCTCAAAACTCCTACCCGTGATTCACCAAAAACCACCAGAGAAGAAGAAGCCAGCAGGAAGTACCCTCCAGAGAGAGTTCTGGAACAATGAACATGTGCTCTCTATACACTTAATACAGACCTCGTGAACTGCTTTTTCCTTCAGAAAGCCCCAACATACTGATAAAACTGACTGGATAAGATAGTCGGAAAGAACAAGAAATAAGACACACACCTTTCGTTTCAATGTAGGCTTGGTGAGAACAGGTGGAGAGCTTGATCGAGGACTCACAGGCTCATCATCTTCCTCTTCACTACTCTCACTAAAACGCCTCAGAAGTGCCCTATCGCTATCACTGTAGCGCCGGGTTAACCTGTCACAATCCTCTGGGAATCTACATTTTGGTGGCTCTGTGTTCTTTTTCAACTGCCCCCTCCATCTTTCCACACCTTCACTGTGCTGCCGACGGGGAACTGCAGGTTTTTCACCTTTGCCATACTGTCCCTGGGAAGCTGCAGACTTTTCCTCATCTTCAGCATATCGGCCTCTCGAGGCTGGAAATTTCTCCTCACATGCACCACATCTTCCTTGCAAGGCCACTGACTTCTCCTCACAGTCACTGCAGCGGCCTCGTGAGGCTGCTGATTTTTCCTCACATTCATTGCATCGTCCACTGGGAACTGCTGTTTTTTCCTCGATGGGCAATGCTGGCTCCTTCTCACCAAAGGGCTCATGCAGTTTTTTGCTCTTGCGGTTCCATCGACCTCTTCGTGATGGCTGACTGTTTGCAGGAAGACTATCCAGGGGAAAAATGTGCTTGTTTGGTCGTGCAGAATTGGCTGGAGCAACAATGTCTGGCTTTTTTTCACTCTCTGTTGGTGAGTAAGGCTCTTGCTCTTTCTTCTCCCATGACACAGATTTTACCATCTGATTTAAATAAAAACAAATAGATTTCACACTTCCTATTTCAGCATAAATGTATATCCTGAAATTGATTCCATAAAAGCTTTTGAGCAAGAAATCAAAAGTTTAGCAAAACTGACTTTTAAAAATCTGGGATTAAAAAAAAGATTTGACCTTTAAGAGATTCATGTAGTGCTACTTGCTACTCCTTTCTTCATAGGTGATAATATACCTCACTTAGCTTCCCAACAAGTCACTTCAGTCAGCTGTTCAGTGGTGTGCCAGAATGCTACCTTCCCCGTGCTACATTCAAACACAGTATTTGTGCAATTTTCAAGAAAAAAGTGAGAAAAACTTGAAGCTATTTTTCCATTAAAATGCACAATTAGCTTAATTTGAACACAGTAACAGCAGATAATTTGCCTCAGTATTCTACTCAGCGCTCACCACCTGATACAAGAGTGCAACCCCTTCAACGATTGCTCTCTAGACTACGCCTTGACATTTTCTCTAGTTTTATTTTCTAATCTGAAACCATAAAGATACATAAACTTGCCATGATTGCATTGCTTTTTATGATTATGACAAATGCGCAAGCTTCGCATTTGAAATTTTGTTAGCACTGCCTCCAAAAGCATTAAGTATAAACTACACATTAAGTGCACATTAAGCATAAAGCCATACAGAAACAAGAGATTCACTCTTACACTGGTCTCTGGATCCTTTTCTTTCTGCTTTTGTTGTTCTTCATTTTCCCCATCCTCTGTCTCCTCTTCCTCGTCTTCAGAGACAACTGAGTTGGAAACTATAACAGGTGTCCAACGTAGACATTCTGCATCCACATCAATAGGTCGGACATTAGTTCTAAGCTTTGCCATGTGCTCCTGGATAAGCTTCTCACGACGAATGATCACAAATCTGAACAGCAATAATATTCTGATCAATTAACAGGTGACATACTGTACATGTTGCCATGCGAAACAAATATAGTTTGAAAACATATTACTCTCAATCAGTACTGCCACAAGTAACTTCAGAGAGAACAGAAACTCATTAAAATAGTACAATTTGCATTACCATCTGACTACCAGGAAATGTTAAAATCCTTTCCACTTCTTGTTAATGGTGAAGCCATTATCCTTCCATGGGTAGCATTCAGTTGCAGAGTATCATTTTTGTTATGGACAAGGGGTATGCCATTTGGGGAATGGGCAATACAGGGTGAAAGCTACTGAAGAGAAATAAAAGGACTGCTCAAGAGAAGTTGCAGTCCCACTACCATAGTGAATTTTGTTTAAGGGTTTGAGAGAAATATCACTGGTTTAAGGTATACTGTGAGATGAGGACATAAAAGTGTTCAAGTTTTCCAAATAAGTTTCAATTTTAACACAAGCATAACAGAATACAACCCCACTCATTGAACTGCTATGGTCTGAAACAAAGACTAATTCCCTGTATTTCACCTGACTTGTAGGCTGAGCAAGCAGGCTACCTCTATTCTGTACCTACACACTTCATCTTTCCCAGTGATCTGTCCTACTCTTTGAGCATTCCATGTTAATCCACAGATTTTATGGCATTTTTGAAATGGAGAGAAAAGGACAGAAACAACTGTCTGCTCGTTGACTGAAAATAAGGAGCAGATCTGCCTCTAGAGAAAGGAAGTTGTTGTTCTTTGCTCTGTTTGTGTATTAGACTGATTTGGCTGAGGGATCCCAAGAAAACATGACCAAGAAACCAACTTGCTCTCACAGCAGTAAATTACTTGAAATTCCATATCTACAGGGCTACGCAGCTGGACATCTGAGCCAGCTTTGGCACTGAATGATTCTTGCACTGCACATGAGTACCACATTATCTGGACACTGAAGTCTTTAGTAAAATCAAGCTTATTAGATGTGACTTGTCTTCAAACACCAGTAAATTTCAATGAAATACATCTGAAGGTATTTGGGATTACAGCGGGACTTCTGTACTCACTGATCACTACGGAAGTCAAGCATTCGTAGGTGATGCAGAGTGGAAGTGATATCTTGAGGGCAGATTCCAGTCAGTTTACTCAACTTCTTGATGCTTAATTGCTTGTCACGTTGATGATAAAGGCACTCCAATATTACACTTTTCCAATAAGCCATGTATGACAGGCGCCCCAGGTCTGACAGGGGCTTCTCTGGTGATCCTGCTTGACCCTCACGCTTTGAAAGCAAATAGCCTAAAGATACACAAGAAAAAAGTTTCAAAATATTAGTTTCTGTTTCCATCCTGACTTCTACAAAGGCCTCATATAATAGCTTAGTGCTGCCTACAAGATGTGGACGATAGCTCTGAAGGATACTTTGAATTGTTGGGCTCCTTTTTTTATATGCTTGTTTAAACTTCTTTTATTCAATGATGGAGTATGATATTTCTGAACTCTGCTGCCATCAGACACTGACTATAGGTAATGCCCTGAGATAGCAGCTGGCTACATAGAAACTACACCAAGCATGATACACAATTGCAATAGCAATTTTGGAAATGACAAAGGAAAAACATACTCTTAAAACTAATGTGACTAATAATTTTCTTGAAAATTCTCTACTGTCAAACTTCAGGACCATACTGGAGAGTATCAAGCTCTATTTGCAGAGATTTCATTAATTTAAGACTATGGTACATTGCACAGGTTCAATAAAGGCCGAGAGGTTATATTTTGCTCAGTGAGACAAAGGGGGATGGATGGAAGATGCCAAATGTGCTTTCTCACTGCTGTTCTACCCTAACCTGCACTTGCTGATTTCTCAAGATACATCCTTGAGTTCTTTGCTTCACCAGTATTTTCAGGAGAACAAAAACTTATCTACGAAAGATATCATTCTGATATAATTCTACCAGTAGTTTTCCTCTGAACATTAACTCCAAAACTTGTATGTCCATAGGGAGGCCTGTATTAAATTGCCCTAGGCATAATAAACAATGTGTAGTTACAGGGGAAGTTTCCCATGACATTACTGAGATACATGTATGAATCTCAGAATTATCTGAGTATTCAGAGCTTAAGTGTGTCTGGTTTTATTGCTCTCAAAGTTAAATTCAAATTAAATTAAATTAAAATTTAAAAAAAGACACTTTTGCTTAAGACACTCATTCACCTAATCAAGCGGCTGAAGATTTCCACAGACCATGCAGTCTTACAGCTGGTTTTCTGTATAAGGAACTATATGCAAAAGACAAGCTTCTGCTAAAATCACTATACTGACACATGCCTTTAGTTTCTACCTTAAGTTGCTTACATGGAAAGTATTGGAATTAAGGGGGAAATGATCAATTTGTCTTTAGAGCTGAAGTTCCAATAAAAAGAGTAAGTGGCAAAGTTCAAATGGTTTTGTGAGTTTTAGAAGCCTTTGTCTTGAGATGTGTTTTGTTTAGAAAAATATCCACTTCTACTGTTAAGTCCTTTAAAAAATGAAAAGACAGACTAAAAAAAGTAAAGAAAAAGTTCCTTACTGAAGTCAATTAGGAACCTGCCATAGCCCTTACGCTGGTATTGTGGAAGAATCATTATACAGGAAACATTGTACTTCTGTTGGCAGTGTTTTTCCTGTTGGGAAAAAAAAAAATCTTATTGAAAAAACAGATCAGTGAGAAATAGTGTAAGTTGCTCTGTAAAAGTGCCCAAGTGGTTCTATAGCAAAAAGTGAGATAGGAAGCCACAGTCAAAGTTTCTTAGGAACAATAAAGCCAAGGAAAGACTTCAAAGTGACAATATTAAAACTCTACCATCATTTCAGATAAGAAAAGCAAAAAATATGAAAACTTGACATAACCTTCTTAGATAGCATACCGTAACGAACAAAAGCTGCAGAGAAGATAAATTCTAAGAATAAATCTGAAGGCAGCTAAATTCATTGCAAAAGACTGAGGTATTCCAATGATTCTTTAAATGTTACAAGCATAACATACCAAAATCCAGTCTCATATATGCTGTTCTGAATACTAAAAAAAAAAAAAGCTTCAAATAAAACTATTTATAAATAATTGAAATAATTAAGGATGAAAATCTTAAGAAAAGTCCTATCTGAAATCTTGGCCCTGTTCCCTCAAAAAAAAATTAAAAGGCTTCAAATCAGGTGCAAAGTTGCCAAACTTGTTTGGAAAACATGTATATACTGAACAAAAGGTGAGATAAACAGAATTACCAAGCAGTTCTATCTCACAAATAGTACTACCCAATCTCTACCAAGAGCAGAAAGTAATTTGAAGTTTTTTTAAACCACTAGCTGCAGTACAAGTTCCTTAACAAGTATATGCTATTCAGTGTTACAGGAAAGTTTGATTTACTAACTGGTGGTCTCTGAATGTAATAAATAAATGTAATAAATGTAATAAATAAAACCTGGTTACAATAGATGTCTATACCTGTATTACATAATTTATTATATGAAATGCAAGAACCTAAATTACAACAATTTAAAGAATACAAAGCAGCACTGCTCATCATACCGAACAATTTGTACCCAAATACTTACCTTGGAAAAGTAGCCAACAAGGTGACAGCCCTTAACATCATTCTGTGTCAGCACATAGAAAAGAAATGGCTCCACATCGTAGTACAGAGTCTTGTGATCCAAGAAGAGTTTAGCTAACAAGCACAAATTCTGGCAGTAGATAGTGCTGACATTGCCATCAACCTTAGAGACGTGAGGAAAAGTTCTGTCACTCCATTTGCTATTATGCAAGGACAGGCTTCACCTGAGTATCCCCGTACATTTGAAACATCTTAACGTGAGAAAAGACTTTTCTATCACAGGTAGAATGTCAAAGGACTAAAAACTTCCACAGAATAGAGGCTGTAACCAAGTTACTGTTACATTCAATCTAGCTTAAGAGAAAACTTAAAATCATTTTTTGTAAAATAAAACCCCCAGATTTTTACAAATTGAGTCTTCTGTGTTTTATGGATGAATAATCTATACACAAGGTCAGTTCCTACTGGCTGCTTATGTTGCTCTTCATGCTTGGAAACTCAGTGTTTCAAGAATGCAGATTTTTAGGACTATGAAAAATTTATCACATGATTAGGTGCTGAGGACCCTATTTCAAAGATAAGAGCAAGCAGCTTAATTTTCTAACTTACCTCAAAGACTGATATATTATTTTTTCTGTAAATTTCATTGGCTGGAGGATGAAACCAGCCACATTTTTTCATATGCTGTTGGAGAATAGTTCTGCTTTTCATATATTTTAGACAGAATTCACAAAGGTACAACTTTGGTAGCCTGTAGGTGAAGATAAAGGAAGAACAGAGACTGAAGACAGAGAGAGACTTTTGTATAAATTTCCTCACTCCTGCTGATAGAGAACTTGATGAAAACAAACCCAATATACACTGACCTTGTGTGCGTGCTAATGAAGGCAAAACCACCTTACTTACCATAGTTAAAGTCATGACACTTGTTCTGTAACCAATGCATATTAAAAAAATGCCCTTAATATCCTGCATAATTACACTGACATTATTAAGTTGTGCCAGAAGACATAGATTAAAATCCTAGGAAAAAAACATTAACCCCTCCCAGTTTTGCACCAGTGGTGATCATCCTAGGATGGATGAGAGAAATAGTTCCTATTCCCTTCTTTTCCTCATCACAGACAACATCCCAGCTGTATGTACATACCCTTGAGTGATGGGTACCCATTTACTTTAAAACAGTTTGACATACTTAACTGACATGAACAACTATAATGCAAGTATCCCAAAATTCTTGTGATTTAAAACCATTGATATACTCTAGCTTAGACAGGAATGTCTTTGTACAGCTAGAATAATTCCTTGTGACAGACCACATATTCTTGTTTAATGGCAGAATAAAGAGTTTGACTTGATTTTCTTCCTTTAGCTATAGCCCCTACAAGTCATTCCTCTTTCTGAATAAAGTTCAAAGAGTTTGCACCCTAGACCATTTGCAAAATTCTTAAGCAAGAGAACAGCAAAGCAACTATATATGCAACATAGTAGAACAACCTTTCAGACACCAAAATGAAACCACCAGATTTCTATGCCTGCTGGAGTACAGCTTTCCCATAAAAAGAAAAATCTGACCTCGAGTATTCCTGTGGATATGGGGAGGAGTACCAGGTCTGGATTTCGTACTTGCCAAATTCGATAACAGAAGGGCAGCGGACTTGTGGATCAGGAGGCCCAGTCACCCCTACTTTCTATGCAAGGGGAAAAAACCCAAGTTTTCATGAATTTCCAAGTGAAAGACTTTTAAGATTAAATAAATCAAAACATTTTTATCTACACAGCCTATCCTGCTCAAACTCACTGGGAATTAGGAAGATGCACATGTTGCTCTCTGACACTAAAAACCAGTACCAGTCACACTTCAAGCAACCATGTGATTCACAAGAAGAAAGAATTAATAAACATTATCATACCATGTATCTCCACTACCATTCACAGTATTGCATGTCACAGTTTTAAATACAAATTAGTAGAAAGTGAAGTTTAATACAATCTTTTTTGAGTCTCATTGTAATTTTCTTTCTTGTTATTTCAATAATGAAGAACAGAAACATAAACTGCTCCTGAGGTTAAAAACTAGAATATACGAGTATTTAACATCACACATTAGTGTCTTCCCAGCTCTGAGACTAGATGAACTACTGTGAATGTAGCAGCTACCAAACCAAATGTACCAAACCAAGCCAACAAAATATTCAGGATGCAGCTACCTGCTTATCATCACAAGTGCTGAAGAACTAAAGAAAAAACCTCACATTTATCAGAAGAAGAAAAAAATAGAAGGTAGAGTATTTTTAAACTACTTATACAACCTTTATTTCCCCTGTCCCTCTGACAGTAACTGTGTATTTTATAGCAACTAAAAATAAGGATACAAAATGCTGCACTTTAAAAGAAAACAAATGCTTTCTTGACTCACAACGATTTTATCTCGAAAGACTGTCACTCATAGAATTACAGAAATACAAGTATTCCCACTAGCCTTGCATTATAATATGAACAACCCTGGACTGAAGTTACTAACAAATGAGAACACTTCATGCAGGAGGTCAGCAACTAATGTGAAGAGTACCAGTGAATTACCTATATGCAAATTTACGGTAGCAGAATGAGACAGCTATACCCAGGGCAATGGGCTACTGTTTGAAAGGTAACATTCCAAGTTAGCATATTGCTAAGCTTCCTGAGTGGGACTGGTGGATCTACCCTAGGCATCCATATTTTGTGGAGTTCTAGATGAAAAGGAACAGCAACCTCTGTTCAGTGTGTACACAGACACAAACAGCAATGCTCAATCCTGTTCCATAAGGAGCTAAAGTATCTAGAAAAAGAATGTTTTAGCTACTCAGAGAGTCTATGTGACCCATGCTGCTAGCAAACCATCCCATATTTTATTGCTTTCACTTTCCACATGTTTTAGCAGCCATTTAACAGTTCTGAGAGGACTAAAGCCACAGGATTTTTAGCCACCTTAACCTCTTACACTCTTATGCTCACTTTTACAATATCCTTCAGCTCTCTTGATGTCAGTTTTCCATTACTCTCAAGCAGCAGAAACCAAGAACATTAGCATCTGTGACAAACCTGTAGTCTGAAGTCTGTATTTCTTGTTGTTATTTTGTTGTTAGGGTGGTGATTTTAGATTTGTTTAAACTTCTTTTACAAATTTGGTACTTACTGCCAGACACTGAAAGTTTAACTTTACCTGCAGTGCTTGTTCCTGAATATCTCGAAATAACTCCATGTCTTTTTCATTTAAGACATCCTGACTTCCAAAAAAACGCTCCTCAGTTTCTTGTTTTCCATCCCAGCCATCCTGATTGTCTGTAAATGAGACAGAAAATTGTCTTCACCTACATTTACAAGAAAGTATTTGCTTTTAGTGCAGTGACAAACAACATCTGGCTGTATTCACACACTGTGCCAGGTTTTTTTGATAGGATTTTCTATTCAGATTTGGGACCACAAAAGAAGAACAAGTTCTAGATTTGGGACCATGTAAGTAGTACTGTCCTATGTTTAAGCAGGCCCAAATGTCGCCACCTAGATATTCACAATACCATGAAGGCATAAATGGCTTACCATTAAGTCTGTTTTTCACAAACAAGGATCACAACTATTTAAACGCCGTATCTGGTAAAATCAAAACCCGGACACCTACACTCATCACCTTAGAAACATCCCTTCAACAAAAACAAACAAACAAATCTAAACAAAAAACCCAACAACACCCTCTAGACACTTCATCTGACTCCCAAAGCATAAGTCACACTGCTGTTCTTCCAGCACCAGCCAGGTTAATGCAGGTAACTAACTATTCTAAAGCTGTAAACATAGTATTTTATTGTGGAGTATTTCCCACTGACTGCTTAGAAGCAATTCAGAACTATTCACCACAACTGTAAATATCTGAATACAGAAATTAGATAAAGGTCCACACATAGATAATATCTTAAGCTAGAAAAGCAAAAAAACCAAGGAAAGCAAAATTGCATTCCAAAGGGAAGAGACAGTTTTCAGCAAGAAGATGCCAAGCCACACAAACAGGCTCCTCTATGGCTGAGAAAATTATGAAACAATTGCATGCATCCATAGATTGCAAGCTCACGGGTCTGTCAGACTGGTTTTAGTTATCTGTTTTCCATTTCATACTTCTGCCTTGCTGCTCTTAATTTTCATGAACCACTGCCTCTGTTATTTCTTTCAAATGTGACATTATTTAGCCCATTTCCTAGGCTGTCTGCAAATGCCTCCTTACAAATGGGCATTCTACCTCCCTGTAATCATTCAACCCCTCATCACACATTGCCATTATATATAAAGAGGCTAAGGTCTCTAGGATCACTTCCTCTTTGCAGCTTATATTCTACCTCAAAGCACCAAAGGTAAGTGCATTCCAGTGTTAACTTTCAGCTCAAAGTTTCCAGCCTCTAACAATTCCAGTCACTTCAACATCCTAGCCTTTAAACATTTGCTTGGTATACAGGATACTTGCATTGGCAGGGTGAAAAATCTTTACCTGTGGGCCATTCTGAAGTGCTAGATTTCCTGGTACCCTTTTTCCTGATCCTATACTGCTGAGAATAGTCAACTACTTCTCCTCGAGCTTTTCGTCCATCAGGGGAGGGAGTGAAGAATTTAGTAAGGCCATCTATAAGCCCTTTGGTTTTCTTGTTAAACTTCAAGGTGTTGCTGCCATCTCTGCAGAAGTCCAAGACATCTGTCTGTTCCAGGTATCCTCCTTGTGATGATGCTGACTGGCTGGACAGAGCCATCTTACGCTTCCGACCCCGACCAGGACCAGTGCGAACTTTGCTGAAAGGACCTTTTGATCTAAAGGATGAGAAGGTGAAAGATATGGTCAGAAGATGTGGTAAGGTGGCCTACCATCTTCTCTAACATATTTATCAACCATGCAGAACATGAGCTGAAGAATTTAATAGTACAGGAGTCATTAAGAATCTGTATGCCCTAGAGGAGCCAGGATTTAAACATTTCAGTAGAAGTACTGTACTATTGTTCTCTACATTGAACATTATGTCAAACTAATTTGAATATGAACAATAGATTTTCACCAAATTTAACACAACATTAAATTTTAAAATCAGTAATCAGAATGAATACATTGCACAGAAGGCTTCAATTTATGCAATCATTAAACATTTAAACTTGCCATTTGCCATAGTTTTTGTACTGATAGTAAATTGTTGTAAAAATGCCACAGAAAGTTAACACATGAAAGATGCATCTATTAGCTAAGAACCTATGCCACTGATGGTCACCTTAGCTGAAACAGTGCTGCTCTCCAAACAAATGCCATCTTCAAGACAGTAAATTTTAAAATTCTGTTGAAACGAAAGTATTCAAAAGGTGTGTGGATGTGGCTTGGGGATATGGGTAGTGGTGAACACAAGAATGCTGGCTTAATGGTTGGACTCAATGATCTTACAGATCTTTTCCAACTTAATGATCCTATGATTCTGTGAGATAACTGAGTATTCAACACTTCACAGAAGTGTCCTAGACTGACTGATTGACTGTTTTTAGCTACAGTCTTTTCAGCTACAGAGGACAGAAATAGGCAGCTTTTTCCTAAGAAGACAAACTATACATCTTCACACAATTCTAATATATTTTGCAAGTCAAATGATGGAACAAAGGCAAAAAAAATGTGAATCAATCATGAAATAATACTTAAAGAAGACAAAACAGTAGAAGCAGATAGCTAGTTTTCATTCAGCTCCTCTGAATTATGCTGAGAGTTCTTCTACAAAATTATTGTACTGACTGGAAAAAAAAAACAAAAACAAAACCAAAAAAACATGTTTAATAGAGACACTCCCTCTATGTTTTTAGAAGCATTAAATTTTGTAAGGTTGTTTTCCAGAACATCCTCTGGTGCTATTGGTTAGGATAAACTGGTGGTTCAAGTACTTTTTTTAGCTGACCTGATGTCCGAAACAGATGTTCTTGTGACATGCTCCTTCATTGTTTTGCACCCGGAAGAGTCAACTGCTGAATCACAACCAGCACTGCACAGCAATCTTAATTCAAGGAAATTGCTTTGGCTGAACAGTTATCCAAAGAATTCCTGCCCACCCAAATCCAATTCCCTGACAACTCACTAGCTGCCCCACAACAACCACGACAAGGCTGCACCAACACAGTCTTCTGTCTCAGCATAACAGAGCTCTCCACAAATGCAGAAACATAAGGATGGAAGCAGAAAGGGGCCAAATATTTTCTGGCAGCAGGGTCAGATTAAATATATGTCAAACAATCTCATATGCTTTATTGTGATTACTTAATTTCTTTAAACAACAGAAAGTGCTCTTGGGAAACGCAAAGCAACGAAATTATGCTGGAAGAAGGAGACATCCAGCAAAAGAGATTACACAAACAGTAAAATTTGTCCATGACTATTAGGAATAGTTGAAAAATAAATAGTAAATTACTACAAAGAGTAAAAAATCTTGGCCAAAATAAGCAGTAAGGTTACTTCTAGTCTTTCACAGTCCTTCTCAGAAAATCTGTAATGAACAGCTCCTAATTGTAGAAGAAAACCTCTCACAACGTAGACTAGAAATTTCAGAAATACCTACTGTCCTACAGATTCTCACATCTTACTCTTCCTTATAGAGACTTACGTTGTATTTTGATTCTTTAACCTGTTTTTGGGACGTCCTATTGGATTAGCATAACGTCTTTTTATCTGTGCTGCCTTCTTCTGTAAAAGTTTTCTTCCTTTCTTCCGTGGTCGACATATTTGACATATCCACATACCTGTAAGACACAAGTCCCCATCACTGAATGCAAGAGACATCTATATAGGACAAAAGGGAGAAATACAGTCCACAGGCCTTCTGAGATTAAGGGTAGGAACAGTACCAAAGGCACCGATTATCACATACACGTGTAAAAAGAATTATGCATATGCTTCAACAATATGAACTCAAGACCTGTTAATATTCCCCAGCCCCCAAAGAGTTCCAAACACAAAGGAAGTCTCCTTAACTAGCAGTACATCATCAGAACACCGTAATTTAATGGCAAATTATCCCATTATCTGCTTACGACTATACTACTTCCAACTATCTTATACACAAAAGTTTTCTTCTAACTACCAAGGAAGACTCTTCCTTAGATAATCTGCTTTCTGACTGGGAGGAGAAATTCATTTATCCAGAATATTCTACTGTCCAAATAGGCATCACTTCAAAAACATAGGACTTATCTCTTTCTTTCGTACAAGGCTATTCATGCAAATGAAAACTGATCATCTTAATCTGTAGGGATCACTTCTATTCCTTCAAACCTCAAGACGTTTTTTTCAAATCCCTGTACAAAGAGTAATGTACAGGAAACAGGAGATAATGAAAAAACCTGGATGTGAAGTTCTGACCCTTCTTTGGTTTCTAATACCTGAAAAGTAATTCCATACAAAAATGAGCTAAATGTAGCTAAAAGAGGACCTATTAAGCGAAAGCACTGCCTGCCCACTGATCTCTTCCAACACTATCTTAAATTATCCTTTTCACGACAAAGTCCTCACCTTTTGGCATCCTCGTAAGAGGAGGATCACAGCATTCCATGTGAAAGCCACGGTCACAGGAGTCACAAAATAGCATGTTATCCTGTTGAAGACATATAATCTCTCTTTATATGTGCATCAGCATCAAGCCCTCCATTAATTTGTCACCATTTCAGAGAACAGGTATATAGTTTTCAACTACGGACAATTCAAGGTATTTCAAAGATCTCAGAAAGACTACCACACTAAAATAAAAGCTACACATATTTGCCTCTAAAATAATTTTATTTTATAGTTTAATGCAACATCCACAAAACTGATGTCCTCTTCATTCAATCCATTCTCCACTATACTCACAGCATTTTTTCCTTGATCTCTACAGGAACTGCATGTTTTGCATTCAATACACTGCCATCGCAAGGCTTTCACTCGAACTGTCAGCTCTGGAGAGAACTTCAAACAGGACGGATGACCTAGAGAAAAAAGAGAAGATTTTACTGGTAAAATCATTATACTTCTGTTAATGGTCACGGATAGCTCATATAGTGACTACTTTATCAATTATGCATTCCCATGCAGAATTTTGGTTATCCAGATACTCCTATTTTTAGGTGCTTCTGTTCTTGCCTACTCGTAACACAAACCAGTCCCTAGATAGCAAATGGTAGCCCCACATACAAAAGAACCCAAAGATAATTCTTCATAACTGAATTGAGAAACATGGTGAAACTGGTCTTTATTGCTACATTTAGAAAAAATAAACTTCCAGGGGCCAAATGAATTACTTGAGCTAGGTTAACTTAACCGTCTCCTCTCTGGAAGCCTAAGATTCAGCTGAACTGACTGTATTGTATGCCACAGAAGCATATTCATCACATGTCTGGGTCAGCAGGAGTGACTGCATACTAGACTTCTCTGTCTTAAGTGGCAAGATTCTTAATAGAGGTACACTCCTTCTGTGCATGGGGCAGCACCAGGCAGTGTACCAACTTTTCTGTCTCAAGGGAAGGGGATAACACCAGCAGCAGTAAATGGTCACCTACCACTGTTGCCACAGTCAGCACAAGAGATGAGCTCTTCAGGTTTCTTCTCCCGATTTTGCTCTTTTGTACCAAGGCAGAAACTGCAAATTGGAATTGGTTCAGCAACCGGCTGTGAGGAAAACAGACAGTAAGAGCACTGGGTATCTCAAGGGAGCAAACTGTAATACACAAAATGACACAGGCATTTATATATCACATAAACATGATGTAATACACATCACGTCTCAAAGATTTTACCTGGCTCTCACATTGAATACAGCACTAACTGAATAGAAGTTAGTATTTCAAAGTACAAAAACTGTACAACAATTAACCCTGTTATGAAAAATTAAAATAAAATATTCCTGCAGAAAATTATGTGAGTATGCTATTTAGCAATCACAGGAAGATAAAAAGGTGTGCTCTCCCTGAAAAAGTTATGGGGTGAGTTAGACATTGTGTAGAAAAAAGATGTATTTAAGATGAGGCACAGCACTAGCAAAGTAAGAAATAGGTATGAACTAGCCAACAATACATTTGGACTGGAATAAGCAGGACATTTTTAAATTTAAGGACTGACATTCTACAGCCTCATCAAAGATGCAGCAAGTGCAATAATTGTTTTCTTTTACAGTGGCACTTCATCAACTAATAAGAGTGAAAGGACAAGCTAATTTAACAGTAAGTGCTGGATTTCATTATCTAGCAAATTCTTTCTAATCCAATTCTGCATTTAAATCCTGTGATTTATAGTTTCCAGTGCAAAGATGTACACAAAATTTAATTTAAAAATTAAAAAAAATATGCTAAAATCACATTTAAAATACTGTAAATGGGAATAATGTTAGATTACATCAAGTTTTGAGAAACATTCTTTGTATAGCTGTATCAAGATACAGTTAGTGATTTTGAACATACCTTTTCAGAATCTATTCCGCAGATACATATGTGCATACTGTTAATAACTGCATGGAAGTATATGCCAGAACTTCAAGCAACTTTACCTAAGCCAAAGCCAAAGCTGTATCCAGAATAGTTTCTTGCAGGAATCAAGTTTGTTTATATTACTCTAATACAGAAAATGAAAATTTGAAAGCTCTGCCTTTTGTTCAATGTACAGACATGGCACGTACAGTACACTTTCAGTCTGAGGTGTGGTCCTTAAAGCACCCACTAGATTAAAACAATCTGAACACCTTGGAAATTTGTTGTTTCAAAATTAAGCCATACAACAGGAACAAAAGCCTGACATTCTTCATTTAGAATACAAGTATTTATATTAACCTTTGGGTAAACCTCAAATGATGCTGAAGTGTAAACTAATATGAAATCACCTGCCTATCAAACTACTTCAGTTTGGAGTATGTTCACAGGATTAATTAATTGAAGAATTGTAGGTTTTGCTCCTTTTGAGAAACAGAGAACACAAGGCAACTGTAGATAGTTATGCCAAGCATACAAATCATTAATATCCAAGTGGGAGGGGGAAGCTAGCATCTTCAGTATCTTTCCTGCCATGGTCACCACAGCAACATTAGCTGAAATCAACTGTGTAGGGATTCCCCATCCTCTTTCAAGAGAGAGATGGGATCTACTGTACACAAATTGTTCTCTTTTTGTTTATGACGGGACTCTAGGTGCCAGACAACTAGCTGCTTCCATTCAGTATCAGGTTTACTGGGGGGAAAAAACCTTGTGTACGAAGGGTCAGTCAATGCTTTAATTTCCTTGGAATCAAGATTTCAGTAATTACTTTTACCTTCTGCCTTTTGAAAGGAAAGCTGAAACTTTTCAGGGGAGAAATAAAATTATTTCACACATCCTCTGCAGGAAGTTCATGAACAATTTATTTCATCAGAGTTTTACACACAGTCAACAGCCTAAGACAGTAGTTCTTTTCTGTTCTAGCCAGTATTTGTGCATACCCTGTTCATCCCTACAGTCCTTCAAACTTGGATGCCCACATGTAAACACTGTCTAGGTTTGGAGGAACCAGATCAAAGATTATCCTTCACAGCTTCAATGTTTCCTTGCAATGTATTTATCACCCCTGGTAAGCTGCAAGCAAACACTTTACCACATTTTAAAAACCCAAAACATCTACAGTTTGGAGGAAGGTTCTATTAGAATTCAAAGTGCTTTAGAATAATTAATTAAATTGGAATAATTTTTAATGTAGAGATCAGGCTTCTCTTCCAAGGTTTCTGTGTAAGACTGTTATGCTAAGTATGGAGAGATTTCACTGCTGCTGCTGTGTTCAGCAAAGAATATCCTGGCAAGTGAAAAATGCAAGCACACAATGAAAGATTCGTGAAAACAAGACTGGAAGCAGGCAGCTCAGTTTCACACTGCAAATTTTTGGCAGACATTCAACTCCTTCTGCTGTTTTGCTTGCAAGCACATCTATCTGTGTGATGTCACCAGATTCAATGAGGGAGGGAGCCAGAATAAATTGGACTGACAGTGTCTTACAGCCTGCCAGCCTCTCAGCACATGTCGTTACTATACAAGGGGTTCCTAGAAACCAAATGTGCCTTAAAGATTCACAGACTGTATGCTCTCCTAAAGGCAACTACGGAGAAGTTCCTATGGAAAAACTGTGTGTGTAGTAATTTTACAGTCTCAGTTTTGGCCTACCCATCTGCTTTGTAGTCTTTTTAATTTAGGAAAAGTGAGGTTAGGAAACGCCTCAAAACTCAGAGTCAAGTCTGCAGGCCACAATGCCACTATGGTCACTTGCCAGTAATGTTAAAGCACTTTACTTTGCAGATGTTTTAATACCACCTGGGGCTCACTAGCTACCAGGACTATCTTTGTCCCATCATCATATATATGCTTCTGGTAGCCACTGTGGTTGTAATCGAGTGGGTATAGAATTTAAACCAGCATAAAAGAATCACATACACTCACACCAACTTTTTTTTTGTTTTGTTTTGCTCTTCAAGAACCACTGAATGTGAGCCCCCTAGAAGCAATGCTAGATGGCTTCTGAGAATTCACACTAGATAATGCTTTTTTTGTGTGTCTGTTTTTAAGCAAGTGACAAATCATTACTCCTCACTTCAAATAGTCCATTTCTCTTGCAAAGGTCTCCCTCAAAAGCTGTAGCTCCTGGCAAGAGCAGATGAACCAGAAAAGACAGAGGGAAAGTATAACCTACCACCACATGGAAAAAATTATTTAAAACATGAGGAAACATGTTTCAGTGTGCACAGCATCACAAAGCCTGGATTCCATGCCTTTTGGATCAGGAGAGGTAAGCTGGAGAGGAAAACTGCTTCAGTTCCATGCCTCAATAAAATCAGAACCAATGAATTTCATATTGTCAAAGTAATTTTACAAATCATGTGAGTTTTTTTGCTGTATGTAGAGAAAACTGCAGAATTTAGGAAATACTATTCAATAATATCAACTTGTAGGAGCAATGGTTAGTAACTAACCCTTCTTCTATGTAAGTTACGAAATCACAACTCTTCATGTTCCCTCCAGACACTATAGTAAAGAAAAAAAATGAAGAACCGGAGAGTAAAACTGGAAATCCCTAAAATACTGTTTTTACTAAAGAAAACAATGCTAAATATATTTTAATACACAAGAAAAGCTATTACCATAACACAAAAAAAATATGTTTGTCTGTGTAAATGGATATTGTCTCCAATTCACTTGTTGAATCTCACTTGAATGGAAGAAGCATATTTACATGGCGGAATGATGGGCTAAAACATGAGACTACATTAAAACAAATGTAAGGGAGAAAAGATAAAATAGCATACAGAAGAAAGGAACAAGCATGAAATACATGCCTCTTTTTAAGAGAAACATATAGGATCATTTAAATAGAAAAATTGAAGGACATTTTAAATGTGTGCTGTTGTTTGAGGAAGGACTAACACAACAGAGAGAAAACCTGAAATGCTGCTACAAGAGTAGAGTCAAATGCAAAGGCCAATAACTTGGATATTAGTGAGGTCTGATTTTCTGCAGTGTTTACTGACATCTGGAAACCAGTGCAGAAAAGCAATGTGAATAGTATCTGGGGCCGATGTTCAAACTGAAGAAATTATCTTACTGTCAGATATGTGCATGGTAAAAACTTCACAGAATGTCAAATGGAAATGTTTAGATAGTCAATTGTTAAATAACCTTCCCAGAACTAACAAGTTCTCTAATCAGAGGATTAGAACTATTCAAGATTTGTTAGTCACAATCAGAATCCTATGCCTTCCTGACTGCAAACTCAGGCCAGTGAGGGGAAAGAGAGGCTCAGATTTCCTTCTCTGTAGTATAAAGAAACTCCCTTCACTTTACACTGATTCAGAAACCTAGCAGTTCAAGTTACTGACATTTTCTTTACTCAAAGTTATATCCTGTGAGCTCTCACCTACACTTTGTCTCAGCTTCATAATTTTCAAGAAAATATAGGATGCTGTCTTGGGAGTGACAGATGATTATATTACTCTATTTTAGATCAAAAGGTATCTCTAAGACGTTGCAGACTTCCACAGCTGCAAAAGAAAAACTACAGAATCAAAAGCAAGCTACAATCCTAATTCCTCTCACTGAAAAAAAAAAAAAAATTGCACTCCACAATACTTAGATTGTCAGAAAAAGTAAGAAACTTCAACATTGACTTTGATTTCTAGAAATAGCAAGTTACTTTGGAAATGAGATTTTTGTTAAAACCCAAGTAATGTCTGTGCATAGAGGTAATTATTCTATCTTTAAACACTGTACACTGCTTTACTTCAAGATTAGCAGCATCCCTAAAAGAATGGAAAATACTTCAGTTAGAAAATGGAAAAAAGTATTTAAGAGAATGCAGAGCCCCCATATAAGCATGATACCAGAGAAGACACAAAAGGCACTGTCAATGAGTGTTTCACGCATTTTAAAGATCTCTGCCTGATTCAAGGTCGCTACTTGTAGTCTACCCAAAATACCCACACAAGTTCAACTTTGAGACCAAATCCTACTCAGTTTTTGAAACTTTGCCACCTTGAGCACAAAATTGAGAGAACAAAAAACCATTCTACACATAAGTCTTCACTATCAAAATTCACTGTTCGATATAACACTCTTGACAGTAAGATTTAATGAAGTCCCATGTTCTTGACCCATAGTCATTCCATGCTATTTTCTCTCCCTGCACCATCTGCACAGACACAGACCATTCTCACATGAGCAGCCTTATACAGCAAGTGCGGCAAAACCCCAAACACATGCAGATAAAACCTTTTCCAAACAGGTCTGTTGCTGACCACACATACAAAGGTATCCTAAATTTGCAAAGCTAGGTGAAGTCAGTCAGAACATTTCATGGTTGTACATTTTGAAGGAAAAAAAAACTAAAACATTGGTGGCAGCACCAAGCAAGTGCATCTACTTGTTCCTGAGACTGCACTAAAGATTTTGCATGCAGCTTAATGATTACCAGCTTCTGAAGTTCAGTCATTGCAATGCTCAGCAGAAGAATTACTTTCTTTCCTTCCATGCACACCTTCAAGGAATTCACTATGAGTCCAGACAAGTTCAGAGATCCAGCACTACAATCAAAACATGCATTACTAAATATCCAGAACTGAGTCTCAAAGACTGAGGAGAAATCTAATGCCTGGGAAAGGCTGTATACTGTTCATGAATTCTAAATTAAGTCAGACCATACACACACTCATCTAAAGGCTGTATCCAACATCAATTTTTCTGGACTTTTAAGATTAGATGGGACAGTTCAGCAGAAATGGGGAGAAATATGTAGAACTACTGACTTCTTTTATAGTTCAGAACACCTTTAGTTTTGACAAAATTTTCATTTTACACACTGATAAGTGGAGATAGAATGGCGACTCAACTTATTGCTAAAGATTAAAAAAAAAACAAAAAAACAAAGATTCCAGGAAATTAAGTGGTCCAGTCTCATATTTTAATAGCACTTGTGAAGGTATTTAATTATGTACCATAGTTAAAAGATCCATAATTTGTTCTATTCAATTTTCCAAAATACAGTGAAATAACACAGGTATCAGTAATTAAAGGTTTTAGTAATTCAAAGGTCTTCACAGAAACATGTTTGGAAGATTCTGTATTTTCAAACCAGAAGTCATTGCTCATGCATAGGTCTACAGACTGATTAACTGACCTTCAAAAGTACCTCAAAACAAGCAAATATATTACAAATGGAATTCTGTTTCCTACTCAAGGGTCATTCTTCTTGGACATCCTTCTCCCCCCTTTCTTTTTGTATCTCACTACAAGTCCAGTCAATAGCTCTAACAATGGGTAGACTGCCAGATTCCTGAACATTTAAACAAGCAACATTACAACCTCTCATCCAATGCCAGAAGCAGTATTAGTAGCTGCTCCAAGGAAAGATGTTCATACGGTCAGAAAAATATTGGCAAGGAAAGAAAAATTAAGATTTATACACCAAATACAGAAAAAACCTAAATAGATCGATTAGAGGCCAACATGACTTAATCACAACTCACTAGGATAAATCTAGTTCAAAATCCTTGAACAAGCAAATACCCACCTACTTCACAAAGGCTGAAGGACACAGCAGTCTGTCACACATAGTGTTTGTTCACCATATTTTGCTGACTGCATGTTTGGACTTAAGAACATGGAACCTATTTTTCAACTAAAATGGCAGTACATCATTTACTAACTATTGCTTTTCAACTGTTTTTTCCACCATCACTATGACTGAAGATAAAATTGCTGGGAAACTAGGAGAAAAGCAGGGACGGAATGACTTGTCCTCATTCTCTCTGCTGTTTCTTCCCTTCCTACATAACAAAGCTAACACTGGAATCAAGTTGTTGTTTCTTTATCAACATTCTCCATCATGCACTCTCTTCCCTGTCTGACTAGCCTTTAAAGCTCTGTCGTAAATACAATTATTTTATTAACCTAATTTCAGAGAAATGTCATTCCGTATCTGTCAATAATCTACTGGACAGAAAGGACTGACAACAGGGACCTGACCAGAGTGACATGCTTTCCGTCTAAGTTATCATGACTCCGGACATGGCCAACGCCACTCTTGGTACCATTCAGCCCCATTCCACATTAAATGCATCAGTTCATAGTATCCATTCACAGGTGTCCATGGCAAGAGTATTTAGGACCTGCTTAGATTTGCTCAGTTACTAAGAGCTACTTCACCTGTTCACTAATCGAGTGAATAAAGTTCAAAATAATTTTTTAACATTTGGGTTTCCAGAGTTTCACAGCATACAGATGGAGGCCATCTGTTACCAACCACAGGGTTTTTTTAGACAGAACTACAGACTTCTCTTCCCCAGAACCAGCTGGAAAAGAGTGAATCCTAATCCTCCTCCAACTGGGAGCCTAAGCTTGATTAGCGCCCTTGGAGAAATGGGTGAGGTCTCAATATGTAATTACAGTGCTCTGGTTGCAGATCATTTATGTGCTCCACCCCACACAAATCAATCAAAAAATAACCTCTTTACCACTAATCGGACAGTTCCTTCATTTAAGACATGGAATTAACAATTACTAACTTTAAACAGGCACAATATAGCAATAGTTACTGTATGCTTAAAACCTTCAAAACAACTATGATGCCCTCAAAGCATACAAACTTTCTGAAAAGATACAAGAAGTTTGGCTTTATGTGAATTTATGAGTACACACTGGGATCTAGAACTACTATTGGCAAGAGGGAAGGCCTGAAGGATGCTGCATATATAATAGCCCACAGTCACAGCCACAAACTGATTGATAAGTACCAACAGATATAAATAGCAACAGAAAACTAAGAAACAGATATGCCATAAGGAACATGCAAGACAGCAGCACAGGCAATCTCCTTTAAATATTACTCCTACTTTTCGGCCGCAGAAGTTCCTCTCATTTTTTTTTTCAGGAAGCACTTCCAAAAGTTTGGCTTTATACTCTCACCTGTACTGCAGGATAATACTAAGATATTTACTTAAAGGTTGCTGCAGCCATAGCCAGTTTTAACTGACATAAAAGACAGTTTCAAGGACAGTACAAATGAATATCAAACAATACCACCTGTATTTTCCTTCTAATTGAGGAAGAAACAGTCCTACTGTTGTCCTGAGATCAAAATTCAGATGCTCTAGAAACTTCTAACACATATAGCAATGATTTCCACTTCTTCAGTTAACTGATATGTTACTGCTGGTTTTTTTTAATAATAATGATTTTACAAAGATTCTTTCTGTAGCAAGTGTCAACAAAACAAAAGCAGAGCAAGCTATCTTTAAGGCATCCAGCCTTAAGACCTGCAACTTACTACCACTTAAGTTCCTCATGATGGCATACCAAGAAAGGGCTCTTTGTTCTTAAACAGTATTAAATATTACTGTGTTGCAGTAGTCTCTCAAAGTAATGTAGTAATAATAGCATTGTAGTAATACTATATTAACTATTGAACAGTTGTCCTGGTTTTGGTTGAGATCATGTTAATTCTTCTCCCAGTAGCTGGTATGATGCTGCATTTTGTAGGATGAGAATACTTCGGGTAACTCACTGATGTTTCAGTTGTTGCCAAGTAGGGCCTACAAGTCAAGGACTTTTTAGCTTCTCACCCCACCCACAGTGAGGAGGCTGACAGGCACAGGATGCTGAGACAGGACACAGCCAGGGCAGCTGACCCAGCCTGTCGAAAGAGATATTCTAGACCATATGGTGTCATGCTCAGTACATAAACTGAAGCTGGGGAGAAGCTGTCTGGGGGCTGCTGCTCAGATGTCAAGCCATCAATTGGCAGGTGGGAGGCTGAACTTTTTTTTTCTTTTGTTCATATTACTGCCAAGCCCCTTCTAAGAATCAGGGGAACCATTATAACAATACTCCCAAAGAATTAAAGAAAAAAAAAAAGAAAATAAAAAATACCTCACCACTCTCAAGAACCCATCAATAAGTCAAGAAAATCACTATAGCACAGTATGTCTTCTGCACCTGCATAAATTGGTTGAGATTTAACAGAAGGCCCTAGAGTGAAGGTCATTGCACTGTCTGCATGGAGAAAACAACCAATCAAGAACAAACCAAAACCAAAAAATAAACTGTCTTAAAAATCCTGGAGAACAGGAACTTTGAGCCACCACTGACTGACTTGCCAGTCAATTAATGCTGGCAGAACCTAAATGTTTTAACATTGTTATCTTCAAAATTACTTCAGAAACTAGTATGAAACTCTGAGTTACACAGCACAGAGATACTGCATGAAGAACTAGGATTAAATACAGACACAGAGACGCAAAAACTGAAGAATGTCTTGAAATAATCCCTTGTAAAATTTGTATTTTTCCAGGCGGACAAAGAACAAATCCCAGACTAAATTCAGTATTTATAGTAGCTCATACTACCATTCACCACTCTGATTAATAACATTTGAAGAAAAGCGCAGGGAACAATTAATCTCAAAGAATATCAAACTGCTCCTGAGCTTAGGCACATTACAAGAAGGCTGAATAGGCTATGTTAACAATATGCACAGCCACTAATATCAACTGTTAGCAACATTCTTAATCCAGCCACCTCATGTGCCAGGTTTGTTTATATTCAGTTTTCATAACATTTTACAGCTATACTGATTTCATTATAAATAAAGTTGGAGACTTACATAAGAAACATTTGTAGACAGAACACTGGAATTAATACTTCCTACATTACGCCAGCCCACAGCACAACACACTGACAAGTACTGTGTCCACAGTAAAGCTCCCACAGATACATTAGAACTTCAGAGAAACTTTACTGGTGATAAAGCAGCTGTGTAGATTTTATTTTCCTTA
Organism: Pseudopodoces humilis; assembly: GCF_049639895.1. Classification (NCBI taxonomy): domain Eukaryota; kingdom Metazoa; phylum Chordata; class Aves; order Passeriformes; family Paridae; genus Pseudopodoces; species Pseudopodoces humilis. The sequence continues at coordinate 3,478,020 of NC_142229.1, forward strand.
GGAAGAAGACTCCTGTAGCAGTTTTAAATCTTCAAATCCTAACAGATCATTAAAGCAACTCTCACCAGAGATTGAAGCTGACTTCAAAAACCATGAGTTAGGACACACCCAAAGAATTAATTCCTGAACAGGATATTTCTAACAACCAAAAATTTCCCATTCTGCTGAAAAATGTACCTCTTTAGGATAAAAAAGAATAATTTTCATATTCTAGATGTCCTAGAGATAAGCAGTGCAATATATGAATCACTGGCAAATCGATCTTTAATAAACAAAGTAAACAAAGACAAGCTCCTGTTTTACTCTGCATTCACAGTAACAGAAAGAATAAAAACACACTGACTGGGTATGAATTTCACTCCAACAACTTCATCTTGACATTAGAGTGGAGGATTAATGACCTTAGGAATGCAGAAGTATGGCAGAAAGGAAGGGAAGACCACAAAAAATAAGAGAAAGCAACAGAAAAAAAATCTTTTGTTTTTTATAAAGAACGTGTATTTAAAATGGGGGAGAGGGGAGGGGGCAGAGGGTACAGAAGTCCCTGGATGCTCTTTCCAGCATCTCCATGACCTCTAGATCATAGAATGGTTTGGGTGGGCAGGGACCTTAAAAATCATCTGGTTCCAACCCCCTGCCATAGGTAGGAACACCTTCCACTAGACCAGGTTTCTTCCTATTTCACAATGAAGACATTCTGTGACAAAAAATTCCTTGTCCATTATAAAGAAAGCATCTAAGACAGCATTAGGTAGCAATTGCTAATCAGCCCATCACTATGTTACCTGAATTCAAATAGAAAGAAGAAATGTCAGTCAAATAAAATTGCAAAAGTAAGAGATCATCTCAAGTTTGCTTTGTGAATCCACCTCACCTTCAAGAAAGGAGGCTTATTTTCTATGTTTTGCTGACACACCTACAGTAAGCCTGTCACCATAGTTCCAGTTCCACTGCACAGAAGTGTTGTAAATTCCCCACAGTAGCTCATCTGCAATTTTCTGGTCTGAAGTAGAATTTACAATCCATTACATTTCCTCTGGTGTTTAGAAAATTGGATACAATGGGATACTAAATACACATTAATAATTTCTAACATACCAGATTCAAGATCATTTGCCTCAAATTGCAACTCTGTAGTGACACGTTCCATTGATCACAAGAAAATGATCACACAAAAATTGTGTCTTACCTTATCCTTTTCATGGGGAAGGAGACACACTGGAGGGAGACAGGAAAGAGACTCAAAACTCTCCTTCCCATCAGCATTAGTGGTTGCTTTAGTGTTGAGTTGGTACAGAGGTCCATCCTTAAGCAGCCTACCATGGCCAACAGCACGTTTGACAGCTAATCGTAATTGCTGGTGAAAAATGGAGGCAGTGCTACCTCCAAATAATGCAGACACATCTTTCTGACCTTTAAGAAAGCGCTCGATGTTCTTCAAGGATGAGCCACTAGACTCAGCCAAGCCCTCAATTGCCCGTTTAATAAGTTTATTCCAGTCCACATTTGGTTTACCATCCAACTTGCCATGGTTCCGAGGCTTCGGAAGTGCTATTCTCCCAGGATTATCAGGATCCTTGTAGGAGTTGAGACCTTTGTTCGAGACTTTCAAAATAGTTCCATCTTTAACACTCAACTCTAACTGTTCCAGAACAGTTTTGCGGTCCAAACCATGAGAAGATGACACTGCATTGCATATCCTCTCCTCTGAAGGTCGCTGTTTTTGCTTCTTTACCTTTTTGATTGCCTCCAAAATCCACTCTGTATACAGCGGGTTGGCGAGTTTTACCATGGTGAATAATTCTGTATATCCATAGAGTCGTTATCCTTTATCCTGATGCTGAACAAGTTTCAAATGATGAGAAAGCAGATCCTCGAATGATGGGAACCAGCTAACCATAGCATACACGTTTTCTGTTCTGAATTAATCCTTCTTTCTCAAACATTATTTATCATCACACTGAAGAGAAGAAAACAAAACAATTAGAAACATCTATACTCTTTCCAATAAATCCCGTAACAGCTTCACAGCAAGGTTTCCCACAAAGGTATAAAGATTTCAGCATTATCTCACCTGAGCTGCTTGTCTCACAATCAAAAGACCTCTAACATTAGGCCTGGAAGAAAACAAGAGAGACATTTAAAAAACAAAACAGTTATGAAGAAAAAGAAAAAAAGTAGCAGACAGTGTTAATTTGTTAAACACATAGAAGAGTTTTAAGCCACTACAGTTCTGAAATACTGAAGTAATACTTCAGGATTTATCTTCACTACTAATAAAAGCATATCTTAGCACTAAAATTATTCCATACAACCTAGAGAAAAGTGTCCTTTCCATTTTGATCCATTAGTCTATATCAAGATTTTTACCACTGCTGAACACAAATTAATATTTGGGGTAAAAAGAAAACCACAACAAACATCTTAAAAGAGCAGCAGGTCTCTTAATTTTTACACATGGAAGACACTGCCTGAAACTTCAACAGAAAATAACCAAGACTCTTGAGCAAACAGCAAGAAACTTTCAGTGCGCTTTCAGAAGTGTAATCATGGGTTTCCCTTCTGTGAAGAAAGGCTCTGACAGTTGTTCCATAAAGGAAAAAAGTGAAGATAAACAGCTGGAGATTGTAATCAAATGCTCTACTTTTAGAGGCCATCGAAAAAAGAATACAATGCAATTTTCAGTATTGATGAGGCCCACTGAAAACACCTGAGGACAAAGTAACGGGTGACCATACACAGCGTAAAAGGAATATTTATGACACTGCTAATTAACGATGCTGGTGAAAGAGTATGAGGCTCTAATTCAGAGCCCTTAGTTTGTTATCCTTAAAATAGCTTTTTCTAGGTGTGATAACTGTCTGTTGTTCTGAAATTCTACTTCAGGAGGAGTACACTAGTACATTAACCAAGAAGGATCTGTAAAGTGTTTATCACAAAAAATAACGATTTTCTACAAGGGAAGTTTGAGACAAGAGCTAAGTCGACAACACAGTTATCATGTCCTGCTTTCTAGTAAATAATGAAGAATTTATCAATACTCAGAACACATTTGCATACAGACATTAGACTCAATAGCAGAGCTCCACACGGCCAGTACTGGAAAGATTCTGAATGACTGCTTAAACCAGAAAGGATGCAGTGCTTGCCTAGAGCTCTTTTATCCTGCGAACAACAGATGTAAAGGGAAACATGGCCCTCGACACCTGCTCTCCTCGTAAAGTAGAGATGCGCTCCCGCGGTTCCCCTGCCCGCCTGGATCCCGAGGCCCGAAGGATTCCGTCCCCCCTCCCCAGCCGAGCTCCGTGCACAGGGCGTTATGCAACCAGGCCGGGGACACCGGGACAGTCCCAGCGCCGGTGGGTCACTCGCTCCCTCACTCGCTCTCTGCGTGACAAGCGACCCCTGCACCTGCTACCGTTCATCCCCATCCCTACGCGGCTCGGTCCCGCACACGGCGCCCCAAGGAGCGCACTACCCCAGCACAGAGGCTCGTCGGGAAAAGCAGGGCGCAGGCCGCAACCGCGGCAGACAACCGGGCCCCACGCAACTCTCCGTCCTCCCGGATACGGGCAGCGCAGCCCGGTCAGCTCCTCGCACTGGTACGGCTGGGCCCGCGCCCGCCTCAGCCGCGCTCTCTCGCGCCAGACACTGAACGAAGTTCAGCTCGCCGACCCCCGGCCGCTCTACTCGCCTCACCCGTGCTGTGCAGCGACCGCCACCTCCCCGAGGCGCGGGCCTAGCGAGCACCACGGGAGCGGACGGCGGGGCCGGGCCTGGCGCAGAGCGGCGGCGGGGCCGGAACAGGCCGCGAGCCTGGAGCGCCCAAGAGGCCTTCTCCTTCCCCAGGCCAAGGAGCTCGCCAACCGCCTGTGCCCGACTTCCTCGGCATCAACCACCCGAGCCGGTGCGGCTCCGCCAGCGTTACTTACCGAGGCCCGCGAGCGCCGGGACCCGGGAGGTGAAGGCCGGACGGCAGCGAAGCCCGAAACTGACACGGCGGCCATCTTGGGCCCGGCGCGCTGCGGCGGGGGGCGGGGGGAGTGAGGTGGAACAGCCAGCGGGGGGGGGGGGGTGGCGAGGTGACGGAACAGCGCGGCGGGACGCAGACGGCCGCCGGGGGGCGCTGTGGAGCCGCAGCTGCGGCTCCACCGCGGGCGGGGGCGGCAGGGACGCGCTTGGAGCCGCCGGGCTCGGCCGGGCGCGCGCTGGCGATAGATACCCATACCATGAAAAGAAGGAAATTCCTCTCTTAGGCTTAGTTAAGCTTGCCCTTAAAACCGCGACTCTAGGCTTTTTCCGAAGTGATGTGCAGTGCTGGAACAACGATAACATTTACCTCTGAGAACGGGTACTCTGCCTGTGCCACTTGATATGTGCGCGAATAAGGGCTAGTCTCTCCTTGGCCATCTTTGCCAGGTAATTTCTGTAACTTTCTGACGTATTTTACTATGTAGAGTAGTGAATAATACACTGTCAAAACATTCGCTGTTCCACATGACAGTACCTTGGGAGCTCTCTAGGTACTTCTGGCTGCGCAGAGCCGGCTGTTCTCGCAGATATCAGCAGGGGCCCGTTTAAGAGGTCCAGCCTTGGCTTGCTCATACCACAGGTTCTCCTCGGCTCTGCAGAGGTACAGCGTTCCACTGGCATGTGGTGAACCTTGGCAGACGTGAGCAAGGAGCAGACTCAAATTTAAGAGCATTCTCTCTCAGGTTATATTTAATTGAAAGAGTCTCATTTTGTTATGTGTTCTGTGTCGCTTTGTGCTGCATGCATCACCTTTTGTAACCTCTGGCTCAGCTTACTAGTTGTTTACACATCATAGACTTTTTCACCATTGCCTTAAAGTACAACTGTGGCATAAAGTTTCTTGTGAGCTTCTGTTTCAAGAAAAGAAAAAAATCTTAAGAAATGTTCTAGAGACAGAGCTGCTAAAACAAACATGTTTTCTGAATGGCTTTGTTTAGTGTCTTAAGGTGAGAAATTTCTCTTTTGAGCAAGAGGAATTACTTTGATGTTTTAACAGTAAGTTTTTCCAAGTGTAATTTTCCCAGTGAGTTGTTTATTAGTTTAAGCAAATGGAGTTTGCAGTACAGAACAGTGAAGTCTAATTGTGTTCCTACAACATGTCGGTCTGTAGACTACTCTGTTTCAACTAAACTAAAAAAGGTCAACTAAAAAATGGCCTGTTTTCATCAACTCTGTCTTGTATTTTCACAGCACAGGCTAACAGTTAAATCATCAGAATTCCTGCATATGGCAGTCTACAGACGGTAAGGAATTGTTTTATTGTAAAGACAGTGATGTTTTGACAGCACCATTTTGTAGCACTGCTCTTTGACCGTGCATAGTTTTCTCTTGAGGTTCACATAATGAAAGTAAAGTACCCTTCAATTGAGCAGTTTTCAGGCTGTCCATAAGTTAACCAGCAAAATTAAATTCTGTTCTGGCAGCATATTCTGTCATGTTTCCCTTTAATTTCCAGTTTCTATAAGCTCCCGAACCGTTGTGCAGACTGTCAGAACAAAGCATGGTCTAATGGTTTGGAAGCAGCTAGGCTTCCCTCAACAACCTTTTCCACTGGTGTGCAGAAATAGTAAGTTACGATATGGATGCTTTTGTATCAGCACCAGTGTTCTTGATGGCTAAGAAAGCTGAAGCAACTGTAGGAAATATAGGAAAGTGACAATATAATAAACTGGATAAAATGAAATTTTTATAATGGGTACAGGTAGTCAGAGGGAAATGGCAGGATTTAAATAATGTAATACAATGTCAAAACTTAACTGCATTTCAGGAGACAATAAAGAAATGCTTTTATTGAAAAGACATAGCCATGTCTGTTGATTTTAAAGTCCAGGTTAAAAACAGAACCATTTTGTGTTTGATGGAGAACCAACTGTATAAATGTTTTATGTTGCCAGTTTAACTATGTTCTGCTGCTTTCTGTCTGTGATACCTATATGACTCCCAATAATACAACCTCCTCATAGACTGATATGATAATCTTTACCGTGCCTTTGTGTTAAAAACAGATTATATTAAAATAATAATTACTGTAAATATAGAAGTGATTAATTAGTTAATTAAATGACAAATGGATGCCTCTGTTGCTCTTAAAGCTGTGATTCATCACTGTAATTTAAATTAGACATTTAAAAATGTTATTTGTTGTTTAAAAAATGCATTTGATACAAAAAATGACCATAAAAGAGAAATTAATATATAGGTCATTTCTCCTTCATTATTGTACTGCTAAAGCAAAAAGCTCATGTAGCCCGTGTAGAATTACCTAATGCTTTAAATAAGGATGTATGCATACATTAGTATTGAAAAGTAGTGTCAGAATAAGTGAACTGACCTGTGCCCCATTTTTGGGAACAGCTACGATGAATCAATAGAAATAAAAGGAATGACAGGTTTGTCTTTACAAACAAGCTATGGGTCTGCTGATAAGATGAAACTATCACTGAAAGGTAACAGAAACAATGGGATAGATTCCACTGAAAGATGAAAGAGACAGTGGGGAAACACCATAGAATTCCACAAGGGTTAAGAATTAAGAAGGGGATTATGCATTGGGGAGGGGGGAGGTATCCCAGGTATCAGGCGTTCCAGGAAGTCTGTACCTCTCAAGTACCTCAGCCTATGGGGAAAGAGAGAAAGGGATATGCGGCTGGGAATTAGGATAAAAAGGAGGCTGCGCCCTCCAAAAATTTGAGAGACCCCAGGGGAACGCCCCATGGCCTCTCCCTTTATTCGAATAAAGTAAAATGACTCCTCTGTCTCCTTTTTGGACATAAACTTCTGGTGTTTGTGGATTAATTTTCCTGACAATACCAGCTCAGAAACTGGGCCTTTGTTTGTGCTCTGATACAGCTTGTCACAGCTTCCAGACTTGGGGATACCACTACTTTAAAAAGATTTTCCCACAATCCCAGTTGGATGTGAAATCTCAGACCCGTCTCTCAGTGCTGGTGCAACAGTCCGACCTTTCTCCCATGAAAGAAAGGCTGTGTGCTCAGACAGCTTATTTAATGGGATACAAAGGACTGCTTTTCCATTGTTTTTGTATATTCCCAGCAGAGTACTAGGAAAATTGTTTGTCACAGCACGTTTTACTCAGAAGTCCAGGGATCTACTATATGAACATGAAACACTAGTTCTAATTATGCAAAGGAATAATTTGCTAGAGAATTTACGTAAATTCGGCATGATAATTGTTTTCACACCAGCTGGATGTTTTCTGGGGTGTTGCTCCGTGGTTGAACGAACCAGCAAGATAATTAAGTGAAAAACGTTCCCCTAGCTGCTCCTCCCTGCAAAAAAACGGGTTATTTCCTGATTTCATGGACTATGCTTAGGTTCCCCTCTAGAAAAGGAACCCTTAAACGCCGGTTAGGAGCAGGCGGGGTAGCTGCGCCGCGAGCGCACCCCGCCAAACGAGGAGGAACGTGCAGCGGCCTCTACGTGGGACATCCCCGGGTCGCGACGGTGCCGCCTAGCGGGGGCACCCCGCGTAGCTCCGGGCCTGAGGACCCCTCGCCGCTCCCTGCCTTGTCAGGTGTGTAACGGGGGGCGGGACAGAGACGTGGAACACTGGGACATGTGGTGCGTGGGGCTCTGCCGGGCGCGATCCCGAACCGGCCAGGATCCCCGTCCGGCCGCTGCCGGGATAGTTACGAAGCGTGAGTGCGCCGCCTCACCGGGCGCGGGTGTGGGCGCGTCGGCCAATCGCAGCGCTCGCTGCGGAGCCCCGTCCCGAGCGGTGGGAGCGCGTTTGTCCGCGCGCCGGGAGCGCTGTTTGCGGCAGCCATGCTACCCGCGCGAGGGGCGGGGCCAGCGGGGGAAGCGCGGGAGGAGCTTTCGGGGGGCGGGGCCTGTGTGGAGAGCACTTTCGGGGGTTTCGCTCCGGCACGGCCCGGCGCTGCTGCAGCCATGATCCACAGCCTGTTCCTGATCAACGCCTCGGGGGACATCTTCCTGGAGAAGCACTGGAAGAGCGTCGTCAGCCGCTCCGTCTGTGACTACTTCTTTGAGGCACAGGAACGGGCCTCGGAGGCGGAGAATGTGCCGCCGGTGATCCCCACGCCTCACCACTACCTCCTTAGCGTTTACCGCCATAAGATCTTCTTCGTGGCCGTCATCCAGAGTGAGGTGCCGCCGCTCTTCGTCATCGAGTTCCTGCACCGTGTCGTGGACACGTTCCAGGTATGGCCGAGGGGCGTGGGCCCCGGTGGCTGGAGCGAGGGAGCCTCGGCACGGCCGCGCTGCGGGGGAGAACGGGCGGGGGGCGCAAAGAGACCCTCTCCTTTTCAGCTGTTATTTTTGTTTCCTGATACGTAATTTTCATCCTGCGTTTGTGAGGATGTAGACAGGGCTTGCCGTAGTCGAGAATTTCCTGCGGAGGATTACTATGGATTCGGTATCTACCTGTGCTCACAGGATGAACCTTTCAGCAAATCAGTATTTCTGTTCTGCAGCCTCACCCGCTCTGGGAACTGTAAGCTAAGACCAAGCTGTCCTTGATCTCACAAGGAGCTTTTGCAGTTCATAGCCACGTGCTTTAACGAACAACCTGCCTGTGCATTTACATCTAGTGATGCTTCTTGGAAGCTTCCTAAAGCAGCGAGTTTCAGGAATTGCCCCAGAGTAGCTGTATTCCCTGTGTACTATGGTTGACACATCTTCTGATCAGTTTAGGAAAACGGTAAAGATGTCTGTCTTCTGCCTGCCAACAAAAGGATTGTGTTGTCTGGATTTGAAATGTCTTGTGACCAGCATCTTGCCAGCGTACAGGAAATGTGTGTGCTTGGCCAAACAAGTAATATGAGAGCTTTTGCTTCCAATATGTCAGAACCTGACTGTATTCTGAGTTATGTTTCTCTGACTTTAGAGAGTGGATTGGCTGTTCAGACCAGCAGTGAATCGGGTCAGACCCTTAGGTCTTGTTTTTTATGAGGGTATGAGGCGTGAATGTGTTGTCACTGGCTTAGATGTATATTAAAATCTGATATGTCTGGAAAATAGTGTTTGTAATGCAGAACTAGGATTCCTCTACTGTCAGAGTATATGTATACTCATTCTTCATGCAAAATGTCTGGATCTCTTTAATCGCCGTAAGTTAACTAGAAGCTCGGGTTTGTGTTTGTGCATGTGCACTTGCTCTCTCCATAAAGATGCTTGAAGTCCACATAGAATAAGACAGAAAGTAAATTAAATGTTCAGCTTTAAAAATTGCTAAATTAGTTGGGACTGCTGATGCAGGAATTTGCCACCTCACTGGAGCAGTGGCCACGGTGTGCTCAGAGTTGTACATGTCTGTGGGACTGGTGTGTTTGATGTGCTTGTAGTAATACAGGGAGTTTCAGTGGGTTTTTTGCCTCCAAGAAGAGGCTCGAGTTCATCCTGTGTGGGAGAGTACTGGACTGAATGATCACTAAGACTCTCTTTCAGAGATTGTTGAGTAATTCTTTCTTTTGCACAGGATTATTTTGGTGTCTGTTCAGAGGTAATAATCAAGGACAATGTTGTGGTGGTTTATGAGGTGCTGGAGGAGATGCTGGACAATGGCTTTCCATTGGCAACAGAGTCTAATATTCTTAAGGAACTGATAAAGCCTCCTACTATTCTGCGAACAGTCGTCAACACCATCACAGGTACAGGGAAACAAGAAGATAAACAGGGGAGTCCAGGTGGTAATATTCTTGCATAAGTAAACTAGGACATGGGTGAAGAAAAATTGTGGTGTTTCATACCATTCATGCAGTACAGGTGTATTTAGGGAGTCATGTGTTAGTGCTTTGCTTTGTGGTTCCTTCCAATTTCAACACCAGCTGCACTTTGGTTTTGCATTTGGTTTTGGTCTGATTTGGGGTTTTTGAACCTAAAAAAGCCAGGTTACATTTTCAGTTACAGACGTGACATGACTACCAGGATGAGTTGGTTTGCTGTGAGTTTACACATCCCCATGTGTTAACACCTTCCCATGCATTACTGTAGTATGAGTACAGGGAGTCAGGAAGAATAATTGCTCTCCTACAAAGAAACAAGTTCTCAGGGATTAATTACAATTAAGCTCTATAAGGCCAAGGATTTGTTCTGCAGCATTGCCTAACTACCGTGGTTGTTGATTCCCTTTCTTTTTCCAGGAAGCACTAATGTGGGTGACCAGCTTCCCACTGGACAGCTCTCTGTGGTGCCTTGGAGACGTACTGGTGTAAAATATACCAACAATGAGGCCTATTTTGATGTGATTGAGGAGATAGATGCAATCATTGACAAATCGGGTATGGAAGTTGCTCCTGGTTAAGAATAGGATAACTTGTCCTGATAGTGCATGAAGAGAGGTTTTGAAATAGGTGCACCTTCATCCAAATGTGGGAAGCTCTGTTCCTATTTTTACTCTGGAATGTTACTAACTTATATGTGCTATTCAGTCAAAAATTTTACAGAGGCACCAAGATTGTCACTAGTCTTTGTTATTGAGGTCTCATAAGCAATTCTATATTGGGAAAATAGAGGATGAGTAAAAATTGTGCATAGCACTTTCTTGTTGTGCTTCTTAGTCATGTTAGAATTAGGAGCTGTTGTCATTGGCCATTAAAATGGACATTGCTGGTGTCCCTGGTTCTTAACTGAATGAATCTTCTAGAGGAGTCATTGTGAATGATACAGATGTTGAGCAGGCAACATAATGAGCCACAGCATTTCATTAAGAAAATAGATTTCCTTCCTCTTCACTTACAGTTTTTCCACTTTGGGATTTTTTTGATCAGCTTCACATAACCACCTCTGTTTACTTTATTGTTACAGGTTCCACGATTACTGCTGAAATACAAGGAGTGATTGATGCTTGTGTCAAGCTGACTGGGATGCCAGACCTTACCCTCTCCTTTATGGTAAATCTCAAGGACGTATCTTTACTTAAATATTTTGAAAGGGGTTTCCCACCCCTGCTGCTAAGATTGCAGCCTTGTGATGATGGACCAGTACATCAGAATCTGGGTATGCCAGATGAAAAGAGAAAGAAATGACAATGGGAACTCATCAGGAACTTCAGCAACTTAGAGTCTAAAAGAGCTTTTTCAGACTATTTGCTTAAGAGCCCAAGTAATGTGTGCTGTGACTAAGTTTTTGAGATACAGGAGTGCTTTAAGCAGATATTCTGAAGGGCCACCTCTTTTATGTGTATGCACCAATGCAACTATGTGACATGACTGAGTTTTCTAAAACAGGATTAAAAATATCCTAAAAAAGGATAGAGGTTATTGAGTACTGCTTTCACAAGGATATAACAGCGTCAGACATGTCTGAATGTATACACCTTCAACTGGTCAAGAGCGTGTCAAATGGCAGGCCCTTCATGGACAGAGGATTGCTAAGAAAAGGAGGTCATTTTAAATTGTACTGCCTTCACAAACCTTGAGACTTTCTTTTTGTTTCAGAACCCTCGGTTATTGGATGATGTCAGCTTTCACCCATGTGTGCGTTTTAAGCGCTGGGAATCAGAGAGAATACTCTCCTTCATTCCACCTGATGGAAATTTCCGCTTGCTGTCCTACCATGTCAGTGCTCAGAAGTAGGTGATGACTCTGGTGCTGTGAATTATGAAATTTGGATCCTTCTGGCTAGGAAGAGGATAAAAGTAGGAACTTTTAAAGATGAGGTGGCATATTGAGCCAAGTGAAGTAGAAGTGCATGGTGACTTGCATTTTTTCTTTTTTTGAATTACATGTTTTCTCCTTGTTTGGGCAGTGATTCTGTAATTTCTTTCTGGCCAGCCAGCATTTTTCAAAGACTACTAGCAGATAAACTAGATAGGGAAAGAATTAGACAGTGTAGAGTAATCAAGCTGTTGATTTCATGTGTTTATAAAAACCTTTTAAAATAAAACAAGATAGTTTGGTGCTCCTGTTAGGTTTTTGACATCTCTCTTAATGGAGCCACAAGTTCTTGCCCACGTTTACACTTTTTTCTGGAAGCAGCTTGCCAAGTAATATTTACTCGGGGTTACAGCTGCTAAAGAAATTTTGCTAGACCTTTGTCAGATTTATCTCTAGTAGATGAAAAGGAGTGGCAAATGCAACCAAAAGCACAAACGTGAAGTTCAAGTGCTGCTGCATTGCCAGGACCCACTTGCCAGCCTGGTTGTGACATTGCTTGAGCAAAACATTTCTCATGTTTTGCTCAAGCCTCCTGTTTTATTTGAGGTAGTTCCTTGTTCTGATAAAACAGGATACAGCAAGCTTGACTACAAAAAGTGTAATTAAGACTTTAGAATGGAATCCTGACTTTGCTCCTAACTCAAATAAATGGGTGTAGGATTTCCTTCTCTTTTAAGCAAATATGAGGGCAAGAGAATGACAAGGACTTTCTGTTTGTGTCTTTATTCTAGCCTTGTGGCAATTCCTGTCTACGTTAAGCATAACATCAGTTTTCGTGATGGCAGCTCACTGGGACGGTTTGAGATCACAGTGGGGCCAAAGCAGACTATGGGGAAGACTGTAGAGGGAGTGATGGTCACTAGCCAGATGCCAAAAAGTGTCTTAAATATGACCCTTACACCCTCCCAGGGAACACATGTCTTTGATCCGGTTACAAAGGTAAGACGAAAGACAGAAATTAGATGGTTTTGTTTTGTTTTGTTTTTTTTTTTTAAATCTTTCTTACCAATCAGAAAATGAAGCCAGCCTGGTCATGCTTACATTAACACTTCCATGAATACTGCTTTGCTGAAGGCAGCATGTTGGGGTGAGATCTTTTTCTGAACAACTGCATACTAGGAGTTTTCTTAATCCCCAGAACAAATACCTTGGTGTCTGAGTGGATTGTAATTCTAGCTACTTGGTGAGTAAAGAAAATCCAAGGACTGGCTTTGTATGATGGGCCATCAGTCTGCTGGATGGCTTACAAACATCTGCATATCTAGTTGTCATGCTCAGTGCTGCATGTTGGGTTTTTTGCAAACACTGAGGGTTGGTTAATGGTTTTGATTTGGCTTGGGATGTTCTGGTTTTGTTGTTTGAACCTGAGGAGTTAACTTTTTTTTTTCCTTCTTACAAACTTTAATCTGAGGGGCTTACCCATGTGGCCTTTAGCACAAGTAGTGGAAATAAAATTCATAGTAGTCTTTTGGGGAGCCTCATGGAAAAGAGAGGGAGAACAAAGGTTCTGAGGTGTCTGCTCCTTAATCTGGTGTCTGGCCAATATGAAAGGTAAGATACTAAGAAAAAGACATTTTTCATAGAGAAATATTAACAGCTGTCATTGGAAGGGGACACTTCTTTAGAGGGTGCAGCATTTGAGTTTCACTGGTGCATTTTCTGCTCCTTAAAGTTACTGTCATGGGATGTTGGGAAAATAAACCCCCAGAAACTGCCAAGTCTGAAAGGGAGCGTGAGCCTGCAAGCTGGGACATCGAAACCAGATGAAAATCCCACCATTAACCTGCAGTTTAAAATTCAGCAGCTGGCTATATCTGGTAAGTGACTTTGAGGTAAAGAAGTGGAATGTTCTCTGCTGTGCCAGTGCTCATTCTGTATGTAGCTGAAGTAACTTCACAAACCTTCATGCTCTGAAGTACATTCTACCAGAAACACCTTCTTCAAGGAAAAAGTTGTCTGCTTTGACTACATATCTATGGATTTGTTCTTGCTGGTGGTCTGTGAAACAATTTACCTGCATTTCCTTACATTTTGTGCTTACAGACCTATGAAGAAATTTAGGGTATGGATGTGTTTGTAAAGAATGATTCTAACAATTAGCAGTTGTCAGCTTTTCTCAGTTCTGTCTGCTGCTTGCTAAAACTTTCCCTGTGCTTTCTGCACCACTAGTATGATCTTCTGTCCCTTTATGCCAAAGGCCTGTTAGCTTTGTTTGTGGCAGCAGTCAGTCTTATGCTGTGTTTGTTTGCCTCTAGGACTGAAGGTGAATCGCCTGGACATGTATGGGGAGAAGTACAAGCCATTCAAGGGGATAAAATACATGACTAAGGCTGGCAAGTTCCAAGTCCGAACCTAGAGGCTCCTGGTAGCGAGGAAGAGCACTTTTCCTGTTTCCCCTGTCCCTTGGCTGATGGATCCCATCCATCTGTTTAGGGTTGCTTCCTTGTCTGTAGTAGCATAAACAGGAGAGCCAGTGCTCAGAGTGCTGGAAAACAGGGAAAAGTAAGGTTGACCTGATACCACCTCATCTCTACCTGAGTCTGAAGTATTTGGAACAATAGCAGATGGGAGAGTTGCTCAGGTCCCTTATGATTAGTGAGTCAGCTATATAAGCTTGTATCACCATCATTTTGCTGTCTTAGAGGAAATTCTAGGGATTTATGGCCTTTTGTAGCTCCTCTTCATGTATTTTGTTTTTTATCCCTTTTTAGATGTACTAAGTTGAATTTCCACAAACTTCAGTATGACGATCCAGCAGCTGCCTTCTTGGATCACTGGCTGTTAGGGTAGAAAACATCTATGTAGTTGTGAAGAACTGTGTAGTTCTTTCCAGCAGGGAGAATATCTAGCTGTTCTGCTTCAAAAGGTCTGGAAGAAGTGGTAGATTGTTCCACCCAGGATGGGAAGTTGAGAAGCCTGAGATTGGGAATGTTGCCACAAAGGGAGGAAGTACATTGTTTCTCTAGATATTTCATAAGACATCCTGGTCATCAAGGGTCTTGAGTCTGAATACAGACTTAAAATACATTCAGATCTTGTAACTGATGGGCAGTGGTATCTCCATGTAATTCTGCTTCTCTTATTCATCAGTGTTTGAAGGTAGAAATTGTCCTAGGTTATTTGGGGAATCAGAAGAGACAGACAGAGAAACTTTGGTGGAGAGAGCACTGATGGAATTAGAAGCTGTGGCTACGTGAAGATAACCACTGTCCTAGTAACTTGTTGGAACCTCTTTTTGCCTCTCCTTGCCTATTGCAAATGAAGGTGATACTACTGTTTTCCTGCTCATTGATGTCTTTCTTTGAGATAATTGTGACCTGGTACTATTTTAGTGTTCCTCCTGTCCTACCTCATTTCAGTTCCTGTACCAGTCAGGTGCTGTGCAGATGATTCAAACCTACACCAGATTTTTCACTGGGATCATCTCTTCCTCAAAAACTGTTGTTATATCTGCCCATTCTATCCTGTAGTACATCCGTCTGTACAGCAAAAATAGGAAATGAGAGTCACCTGCACTGTTCATATTGTCTGTAACAGGCTCTTTGGCCACTACATGCCAATGTGTTTTCTCTTGGTAGCAGAACTTGCACCTAATCTGCTGTACACGTGACCACACACGTAAGGCTGTGGAGTCCAGCATGTACAGTTCATGCTTTGTGAACAGAACAAGGTGACTCTAGACAAAGGGTGGCATTCGATCCGCCTTGCATGTGGTGGATGCTTGCAGTGGATGAGTGGCATCTTGCTTGGATTGCAAGTTCCGGTGCAGCTGAAGAATTCCATAGCAGGTGGCATTCTGCTGAGGTGACATTACTGCTAAGCATGTTCAGTGCAAACAAAACCTTCAACAAGAGCATCAATAAAATTAAATTTTACATGTCATCTGTGTCATTTCAGAGTGGTTTTACAAGTTGAAATAAAGTTGCTATTTGAGGAGGAAGGTAAATTATGCCAATTGGATTGTGTATAATGGGTGCCGTAGGGAGATAAATGTCTTTATGCAGTTGGCATTGTAAACCTGGGACTAAGTTGCTGTCTGATAAACTAAAATTAATTGCTTTCTTGGTAATTTTTCTTAGTGTTTCCCAAAAGAAGTGCTGAGCATTTCCTAGAACCTCAAGTGGAAACACCCTTAGGAATGCAGCTGAACCATTTTTGTTTACTGGGTTGGGTAGCATGCTAAGGGCAGTGCTTTGATCATGAAGACAAATACCTCATCACCTTCCTGCTCCTCAAATATCGATACTGCTTTTTGGCTTTGTAGCTTTGATTTTTTAAAGGGTCTTTTATTTACTGCTGAAGTGATTCATGTTACTCGAGATACTGGAAGATTTCTTATACATATAAGGGCATCAGGCCCTTATGACATACCAGTCTGAGATGGTTGCAAGTTCCTATGAAAGATGAAGCAGGGCAGAAAGGGGAAATGGGGAACATCAATGACACAAATTGGACATAAGAAGGACTTCTGGGGGTAAATATGAGGTGTAGCTGTGTACTTCAGTTACAAAAGATGCTGATGTTGATTGGGGTTCTGAAACAACTTGAGTATGACATTATATCAGCTGCAAAGTCAGAGGAAAGCAAGCAGACAGATGGCAGTTGTTATTCTTAGACCTTGTCTCAAGATGGTGCTACTGTGTGCTAGAAGAGGACAAGTAGGGATAAAAACTGTGTAAGTGGAAAAGTTGATGTAAAGACAGAAACGATCTCAGGGATTTTTTTTTATTAGGGAGGGATGTAATGGGTAAAGAAACCAGAAAAAGGCAGTTGAATGCACTGAGCTAGGTGGCAGCAACTTCTGAGAAATGAAAGTTAAAGTAACGCTGGAGAATACTAGATGCTAGCTATTGGACAAGGATTTGGTAAATCTCCCAGATTAAGGGAGAAAATGAAGGATAAAGAAGCATTTGTAAAACTTTGGGGTTGATTCTGGGCCATTCTTTTAGTCAGCTACATAGAAGATGTCTCAAAAGATAGACCAGGATGAAAGGAATGAACAAGTGCAGATGTGGCAGGTAGGGCTTATCCAGCATTCTTTGTCAACTTGGATATTTAATGTAATGGTATTTTCCAAGAATTGGTAATAACTGTGAGGTAAAACTTTTCTCTGCAGCTTACGTTTTTGTAGGTTCTATTTTTCTAAAAGAGATTGTGTCAGGTGTGGTTCAGTTACATTCTATTGGTGGCTGTTAGATCACATTGAGCTCAAATATTGTATTTAGTAGACTCTTTGAATTTCAAAACAAAAGTTGCCTTACTGAGGACTCTAACTTGCATTAGTCTGTGAAATAGTTTAGACTGTTCTACAGGCTGCAGGTATTTGGCAGGCTTGGAATGCCAGTACAGTGAGGCACAAGAGCTCATGGAAGTGGGCCCAGGGGAAATGAAGGGAAATTAATTTGTATTTTTCTCAAGGTTGATAACAAAATAAAACTAGCAACAGCAACAAAAAAAAAAAAAAACCACACCAAAAACCTAAACTGTGACTCTTCATTAAAAAACATATTTTCTCCTTCTACTGACTGGAATATGAAACTTGTTGCTGAAGCTAACTGGACTGTGACCACTGTTCCTCCGAGGCCATTAGAGAAGATCTCTTTGAGGTCAGTTTCTAAGCCAGTAGCCAGAAACTCACCATTTGTAAAGTTGCCATTTACAAAACAACTTTGAGAAAGTAATGGTCATCTTACCAAATCTCTTCTATACCTACTTAGATTGTTTATCTGAGTAGTTGTGCTAGGGGGTTATCAGAGAGCTCCTTAAAAACTGTTAAACATTTTGAGTTTCAACAATGTGTTCAATTTCCCATATACAACAGGTTAGTTTTCTAGCTACTGATTGATGCTAAAACTAAATTCCTTATGTACCCTCAGTACAATGTTTTCCTTTTGTTAAAAGGTAGTTACACCTGTTTTTGCTTTACAAAACAATGAGACAAAAGAGAAGCTCTCAGAGAGGCTTCACTCTTAGGATGTGCATAGGTGGCATTTAGTGTCATGTGGCAGCAGCAGTGCAAGGAAGTAATGCTGATTACTGAGATTCTTGTTCATGATGACTCGGTTGTACCTGTCGTGTCTTCTGTTAAAGGACAAAGGCAGCCTTGTGATACCTGATTTGGCCTTTACTTGTGGATGTAAATCTAGCTACCAATATATTTGTCCTTTGTTTTGCTCTGCTGCACAGAAGAGAGAGCTTTTGCTTCATATCTGATGATAATGCATAGAAATTTAATAGTCAAAAATATGCATTGATTCTGTGGCAGATCAGGCTGCTGTTCAAATTTTTACCCATTCTATTACCAGGAGCAAAACCAAAAGAAAGAATAAAATGTCATAATAAGCGTGCCATCCTGAATTTGCTCTGAGAGTTTGAGCTTAAACTTGGTTACTTAATTGGTTCCAAACTGCAGAAGCAAGTAGTATATTAATCTGGAAATAAGTAGCCCATGTCTACAGCTTTTGTTCTTTCTATTGAAACCAGCTTAAATTACCAAGGTGACATGGTATAAGGACAGAGCTTAAGGTATTCCAATTGTACAGCAAAGTAAGGAGGGAGGTGAAGTTTTCAGGAAATTAAATGTCCCCTTCAGTTCACACCCATTCCTAAAACAGTGCAGCTGCTAAAGAGATGCATGGTGCCCAGATGTTGTCTCTTGGTTTATTCACTCGGCCAGAATTATTTTTTTTTATTGCACTTATGTGATTTGATGCAAGGTGAAAGTTTGGTGATGGTTGGGAAAAGTTTGATTAGCTTCTAATAACCTATAATAAGGAAAGAGTATTTTGAGAACATGCCCTTCCCATACATTGCAGTTTGCTTTCCTGTTGTACTAGAAGTTATAAGCATCTGGACAAACAGGAAGCCCTGTCAGCCTGCTTAAAGCACCCAGAAGGAAGCTGTGAGTGCATGGTCACAGGATTGCAAATGGTTCATTTTTCTTTCTCAGAGTTTCATGGTGTCCTGAATCCAGTCAAGATAACGATTCACATTTGTATAAACACCAGGTATGTCTTTGCGGCCACAGCCTATTCCCCAGCTGATGATTCCAATCAGATACATACGATCATCCTTCATACAGACCAGAGGTCCTCCAGAGTCACCCTACAGAGAAGTAGCAGATTAGCAACAATCTCTTCATTTGGTTTTGCATTGTTTTTCCTACCCCCATTGGCATTAGGGATGCACTAGTGTTTACAGAAATAGCCTATGCAGTATGCTCACAAAACAAGAGCATATTGCAGGCACTAAAGTGACTTTTACCCAAGTCACTTCTATGTTCCAGACTCCCTCAGTGCTCCTCTCATGGGGAGAGACACAGGAAAATGTAGCACTTAAGTGTCAAACTTTGTATGGTGCTCATTTATGAAATGCAGGTAAAATGTTGAACAAAGAGAGGAAGGCCATTATTAAAGCTCTAAAGATCCAAGGGGTTTTATACTGCTGTGTGTAACAGTAAAGCAAAATTATTAACTAGCTGTTTAAACAGAAAAGATGGGGATTCCTTTTTCCTAATGTAGCTGCTTGTTCTCTGCCATCTTTTAGACTTTCTTCTTCTTTTCTCTACTTTTCAGTAGAGGGGCAACCCCTTCCTTCTACAGAACCTCCTGCTGAGTGTTTTGCATGCTCACATAACAGAAAATACTAGGAAATGCTTGGGTGGATTTTCCTGTTCAGTTTTTTGGTATTTCCTGTATTTGGGATTTTCAGTCTGTGTTGCTCTGGTTTGATTGCTTAAGTGTTCCCTGCCTTCCCCTCCATGAAGGGTAGAGGAAGAGAAATGAAAGAGGAGCCACCAGTTCTGTTCTGTTCATGAAAAGTCTACTAGAACTGCCATGTAGGCAAATGTATAACTTCTTTAAACTATTTTCTGAAGCTTTTTGTTTAGTTAGATCAAAGTACAGAGAAAAGAAAAGAGACAAGGAAAAGAAAAAAAAGAACAACAGAATTTGGTTTACCTTGCAGGCATCATCAAGGTTTCTTGTATCTCCTGCACATAACATATTGTCTGTAACTGTCCGGTTGTCTAGATACTGTGCTGTGCACCGACTGGCTGGGAACAATCTGACATGGCCTTCCTTCAGGTGCTCTGAATAGAATGGAGAAACTGGAAGAAAAATGACAATATAAATACATATATATATATGTCTGTGTATGTATATATATATATATATAAAAAAATTTTTTTTTTTTATTTTTTTTCAATAGTTTAGGGGAGAGTGAACAGAAGTAGCTCTGGCTAAACTAAAATTTCCTTGCAGAAGGGTCTTTTTGTATCTTGGGTGTTCCACTTCGATAATCAGAACAGCTTAAATCTAGTTGAGAAAGAATATTGTTTCTTCAGCATGCTAGAGAGGTTTATGTAGGCTCCAAATTAAACACTGCTGGGTTTTTTGGGTGGATAAGTCATCTTTGCATAGTTATATCAATCAAAATGAAGTAACAGGAAATGTCTATGAAAATGCCTTAACTGTATGAAACAGGATCCTAACTTTTTAATATTAGATTTCCACTAACAAAAGTTAGATGCTTTGTCATACATAATACTGACTAACTGGTACACTTACGTTAGAATGGAAGAGATTTGGTTGGTTGATTTGGATATTGGTTTTATATCTATTTTATATAAATCTATATATATTTATTATCAGTTTTATAGCTACAATTGCACAAAACTGAAAGTTGGCAGGATTGTTGTTATTCAGTAGAGTTTTGAATTACAGTTGCAGCATCTTTTCCCTCTCAGAGTTTATCCTGTACTTCCTGTAAGCAATGTTGAGGACAATCTTTAAAAGCACTTCAAAAACACTTTATGCCACACTTACATGCGGTGTTTTTAGGTCTGTTCCAAAACCCATACGGGTCCAAACTGTGATTAGGTTTTGTATGATGGATGCTTAACAGTTTCTGTCTTACTAAGTTTACAAGTTAGAGAATTGAATGAAAATGGAAAAGGGAGAAAGTAAAATAAGAGCTGGGGGGGAGGGGGGTGTTTTTTTGCTTTATATATAGGTGTGCCTGTATATACTTTCAGGCAGCTTTTATTTCTGTTTGTCATAGCTCACTTTAGAATCAATTTAACTTGCCTTTTAATGTCTATTTGGGATTTATTTTTATTTCTTCAGCTTTTTGTTTTTTGGGGTTTTTTTTTTTGCTAATTGTTACATCCCAGGAGCTGGTGAGGAAAGTTGTTAGTAAGATGCCCTAGGATGTGACCCCTGTTTCAAGAATTGTTCTTCTACACTCTTTTGGTGTTTTGTGTACTCCAGTTACATCAGTTACATCATCCTAGTTATATCATTCCTTGTCCCCACCCAAGAGTTATGTCATCCCTATTCCCCACTCCAGTTCTAGAATGTTCCCTGCTTTTGTTTTCCCTATTGGTTCCCATTCCCCATCACTCCACCCCCAAGACCCTGGTTGGCTGTTATCCCTTGGCTCCACCTTTGTACTACCCCTGTGCCCTCAGTCCATTGGCCCTCAGTTCTGATGCTCTGCCCTTCACTGTCTGTGTATAACCTTAGTCCCTCCTTTGTTCTGGGTTTTTTTGTCCCTGGTTCCCTTCTGCGTGAAATCAATGAACTCCCCAGGAACACCATACAAAGACCCCCTCTCGTACTTATCCATTGACTCTCAGACAACATCACGGTGTGTGAGTGCTTGGTGCTCAGAGCTATCCCTTCCCAGCGGAGACATGAAGCTCTCGGGAAGGCGGTGGCTTCGGCAGCTCCTGCTGCACTGCCACAGCTAATCTCTATAGCCAACGCCTCTTTGAGAATAATGCATCAATCTGCAACTGTATGGTATATCAAGCCTTGACAGAAATGGGTTTCTGTCCAAATTACAGTATCTAAATGTACTGAGTACAGCAGGTTTGGCGGCCCTGATTGCAAATCTTATGTCTTTCCTACCTCATTCGCTGTGCCTTTTTTTTTTTTTAGTTTTGTACTGTGGAGAGTATCAAGGAAGTCTCTACTATACAACTGACAGGACTCAGATGAATAACTTACAGCAAAACTTGGTTTTGAATAACTCCTACTTCAGCATACATTTTGTAGTGCTCATATAAGCCAATATGATACATTACACATTCAGTGATGCTAAAGGCTTGAATTCTTTGAGGGCAGAGGACTCAAGCTCTGGACATGTAGACATGTATCTTGTACTTACATTCTTCATTTTTTCCATAACCAGAGATCTCACATTCAGTCCAGTCAGGCAGCTGCAGCTCTGGCATGGGGAGGCAGGCAGCACGGACAGTGCTTGTTTCAACAGCACAGTCTTCTGCATCTGAATTCAACTGCAACAGAGCTGAACAAGGAAAAAAGATCCCCACTTCATCAATCCCAAACTTGAGCCAACCATGACCTTCAATCATAAGGTCAGGAAAGTTCTTACCAATATCATTGTTGAAATTTTCTGAGTCAAATCTCTGATGCACAGTGTACTTCTTCACTTGAAACTTCTGTTCATTTTCCTCGGGAGTTGCTCGGGAAGTCCTACCCAGCACAATCTTCAGCTGATTTGTACTAAAGCTGAAGAACAAGAGAGTCCCTATTCCTGTTAACTAGAGTGGACCCTCCCCTTGAAGATGTGCCGTTGGAAGGTCTGGGGTTTTTTTAATTTTAGCTCTATTACTACTTTGTTACCCAGGCAGCTTAACTTCAAAGTGACCTATTTGCCGTCATTTTTGTTCTATATGCTTACAGCCATCAGGGCAAAGCTCCTCTGCCAGCCCCTTGCTGTTCTCAAGTTTCAGATGGTTCTGCATGTGTATTGACAACTTTGTTCTTGAGGTATCTGATACTCTCCTGTGGTACCTTAATGCCATCCTGTTAGTTTGCCCAATTAAATGCCTCTCTGTAATGTTCAACACAATTAACTATAATCTTTAGTGCATCATTTAGTGCATTTTTACTGGGATAAAGAGGGGTTTTTCCAAGTCTTTTACCCTTCCAGTAAAGCTATACTGGATGCTTCTATTTTCCAGACTTTTTTCCCCCAGATAGTACTGAATCCTCAACTTACCCTTCCTCAAAACAGTGAGCAGCTGACAAAACCCAGCAGGAACTGATCAGAATTCCTCCACAGAGGAAGTGCTCTCCAGGCACGCGGTGATACTTCACAAAGATGGCAGCTTGCCATGGGTGAGCTGCAATGTCTGTATAGGAACCACCTTTAATCCTGTACTGGCGTACTCTGCGCTGCCGTAAGCCACAGGTGGCTGTGGATGAAACCCAGAAATAGAATTTTTATTCAGGCACTCTTGCTTTGAGTTAGGGTTAAGAGCCTGCTAGTCACCAGTCCATGGTGAAGCAGGCTGCCGTGAACTGTTCAGTATTTGACTCATCCCTGTTTCCTAGGAAACTTGTATTCTGATTTGAAAAATACAGTAAGGAAACCCTTTCCTGTCCTCCATTTCTACAATCTTCCCTTCTGGTAGAGCAAAAGGCACTTCTGTGAGAGTGGAGCTACAGAATGTCTTTCAGCTCCAAAAATCTCTTTTTTGTTTGTTTGTTTACCTCCAGCTCTTTTTTTAGTGGAAGATGCTTGAGTGTAATACAGCTTTTTTTCTCCAGATCTTATTTTAATACAGATGGCATGCAGGACAGTAATGCTTCCAAGAAAGAGAAGAACCAGGAGTGCTGGTGTCCTTACAGCAAGTAGGCACATTGCAGTACTCCCATGTGAGCCGATTTCCTTTCAGGACATGGCACCAGGGCTTGCTGTCATTATCAGGATTCCTGCAGCATAGAGAAGAGCTATTTGTATTATCAGATCTATAGAGACCTAAAGGTATCAGACTATGCCCTGAGTGTATTCTTTTTGATTTTTCTAGAGATACAGAGGGCCCTAAGGGCCCATGAAATTTGCACTTGAGGAGTCTAATCTTAGAGAAGCATAAATAGGTCAGGTGGAATAAAAATACTATTGGGAGTGAGTTTCATTGCCACCAGTAATTTTGTGTATTTCCTGTGCTTTACTAGTCCATGTAAAAGACTAGAGCCTTGCCTTAAGAGTACTACAAAACAGTTTGAGTTTTTTTTTTTTTTTAATTCTATAACCAACTACATACCTGCAGAAATTGTGACTACCAAGACCCAGCCGGTAAGCATCTCTTCTCCAAGCAGTATATAGCTTGTTGACAAGGATTTGAGAATTCCACTTCAAACAGGTAGCTCCAGAACTGGTAACACTGTGGCTGCCACGGTAATCTGTGCCTCGTCCAGATCTGCAGTTGGTGTTCCTAACTTCAGTAAGAAAGCTGCACATTAAATGATTGATGCTAACCTGTCAGTTGTTCTTAGGTGTGATTTCTGTCAAGGCATCTATATATTACCTCTATGTGTCTCATTCTCTCAGTGTCATAAATACTAAAAATCTCTAAAATGATATAACACGAGAGTCTCACCTTTTTGGGCTACAAAAATAGCCCAAGAGAACCCTTATATATGCAGTGAATAATGGAAATTCCAAAGTAATTTCCCTGTCCCCTGCATGTACCTTTTGAACAGGAGGGCACACTGCAGTGCTCCCAGGCGTACCTTCCCCCTTTGTAGATATAGCACCAAGGTCTGGAATCCTCATCTGGGTTTCTGAAAGAGTTACAATAGATATCATTATAAAGCTATTGTCAGTAGTGTCATGTAGGCCATCTAATTTGCTAACAGTCCTGCTCTGCAGTGAAGATGTGGACTGAACCATCAGAAGTTGCTAGAATTCCTATTTTAATTATAAAGCTGTGGAGTACATTGAGGTGACGATGAGATGGCCAGTAGCTAGCAGGAGTGTTTGTGCATGCTTGTGAAGTTTAGGTCATGTACAGGAAGCACTGTATTTTTAGTTTTGATCAGGATTTGAAGTTGTAGGAAACTGAATTACAAATGGAGTTTAGGGAGGACTGAGAAGGGGCAAGGGAAAGACTGTGGGGTGAGAGATACTTGCATGATGTAGTCTGCCATAAACATCCAGTCTAGGAAGATCTGAAGTTCAGATATGTCTTACAGACGTTGCAATTACTGCTCACGGGCTGCACAGTATCTTCCCCTGTGCCGAGTGCTCTCTGCTTGGTATCGGACTACAACAAGCAGCCATTCTTTTGCTCCAGGCTCTTAGAACAGGCTGATTCCTGTGGCTCTGACCTGTAAGTCATCAGCCCCTCACCTGCAATAGTTGTGATTGCCCAATCCCAGCTCAGCAGCATCCGCTCTTTGGCCGCTGTACATCCAGTCCACCAAGCTATTGCTATTCCAATTTAAACATTCAGTTCCACTCTCTGTCATGCTCCAGGTACCCCTATATGTTACTCCAGTGTCTTTGTAGCATTTAACTTCAGTGTCTGAACAAAAGGGAACAAAATGTAAGAACAACATCCCAATTCTTTCACTGCTTCTCTGTTCTTTTTAAACTTGGTTTTCAGATCTAGTCTAGTAAGTCAGTGAAAATGGCGTGTCAGGCAGACAGTAAACATATATGACAGTCTTCAGTTACAAAATTCATAGTTTTATTAAGGGACACCTAGAACAACCCAGGTGTCCTTAAAGCATTAGCTTTAGAATAAAAAAAGACAACTTATTAGAGAGCTTAGCCTTCAGCAGAAGCTTCTGGGTACCTCATCCTTGTGCACTGCACAGCTAACACCGATAGCATTGTTCACAGTAGTTGATGTGGTATACTCACCTATTTCACACTGCTTCCCCGAGAAACCTTGGTGGCACTGGCAGATGAAGAGCTGTGGGGAGTAATATGCCTGTGAACATTGGCCCCCATTGTAGCATTTATTTCTAGTGCAGGCTGTGGAATAAGCAAAAGCCAGGAAATACTGTTAGATTTCACAGAAGCAAGAAGCTGGCAATGTATATACATCTCTCATTTTCCTGTCAGTCTCCTCTAGTCTGTTCTGTTTTTCTCTACCTACCTATTGCCATGTGCTTACAGCCTTTTTGTGTAGTTCTTCCATTATTTCTTCATTTCATTCTCTCCATATATTCTATTTGACTTCCTCAGCTCCATGCCCACTCCTACTTAGTAGTGCCCAAGACAGTGTACACTGCTATTTTCATTTCTATCCTCTTCTATTCCCAGACAAATTTTCTGTGAAGTAACTCTGGCCCTGACAGTGGAGTTCTTTAGGATGACTAGATGGAAAATCTCTCACCATTTCCTTTTTTTCTTTGTCACACTTACCTCTGACAGGCACAGTGTGGCAGCGACTCTGACCACTGTCACACCTACAGTATTCTATTCTGCTCCCTGAAAGCCTCAGCCAGGTCCCCCTGGGTTGGTAAATTTCTGCAGATGAATTATCTGTGCAAATGGCTGTAATCAGAGAAAGGAAATCCTCATTTAGAGATTCAGGGAAAAGACCTGGCTGAGCAAAACGACTCCCTTCTATTTCCAGGAGAAAAGTATCTGTGATGGGAGCATCTGTCTTACGGGTTGCCCTTCTTCCTTCTCAGACCACAACTGTCCCATCTCTCTTGCTGCTATGCTGCTGGATGTACTGTTCCACTATTGACTTGCCTCTTTTTCTTTTTCTTCTTTTTCAAGAAGAGCAGAGGGAGGGAAAACTTTGTTGTGGATTGTATTAATGGCCTGGTATTTTGCCTTCTGAATCTCTCATCCACATAACCATGACAAAAAGCTTTCAGGCTCTGTTTCTTCAGCATCAGTTGCTTTCCCCTCCCATGTTCATAATGCACGGTTGTAGTTGGCCTGGCTTACCTCTAGATCTGGCTCCACGTTTGAAACGCACGTGTAAGCCCTGCGAGTAAAGAAGGTTAATTATGTGAGTAACTGCTCTCTTAAAAAAGATGAGCAAACAAGTACTTCCAAAGAGTCAGTCCTTTTTTTGAGGTTATGTAAATCAGGGAAGCTCTGAGGAAGTGTCTGCCCTCTTGTCAGACAATGAAAAGTGCCTCTAGTACCTTAGTATGTATTCCTAAGAATTGTAAATAGTTGCCATGGATTACCAGGTGATTGCTTGTCATCTGAGTGACACGAACTTGGGATGTGCTGTACTCACATTGTGTGTTAAGTCATTATCTGCTCTTGGGGCATTGCAAATGCTAACTAAAGCTTGTCAGCTTTCTGCTGCTTGAAGGAGGTTCAAGCAAATAATTTCCAAGGTAAAGTCAACAAGCAGTTATTTTTGCTCACTGACATGCAGTTTCCCCATAAAAGTTTGTAGATTGATTATCTTTAAGAGATATGTCTTCTGCAGCCAATTAAATGAAATATTTTGGATAAAGTTTCATGGAAGAAACCAGTTTAGAAAGGTTCTTCAATTAGGCCACAAGAGAAAGAAGGTCAAAAGAAAGAGGAAGGGTGGGGTAGCAATTTTTTGAAAAAGGGAGTAAACGTTTTAGAATTGTATAACATTTACTCAAGCTGTGTGCAGTCTGAGGCTTAAAGTGAGGAGACAAGGGAAGCAGTGATGTGCACTTTGAAGCGAGAGTAGTGGTGAAGATGATGACCACAGAAAATGAAAGGCTGGTTACAATGGAACTCATTAATAACAGTGAAGGGTAACAGTGAACAGATACACTGAGAATACCTGGAGAAGACTTTCTTACTTAAATGGAAACCAGCCAGGATAACACATAGCACATCCACAAAAAGAAGTAGACTACTTTGTAACATTTTTCTTCCTCTGATTTCTAGTGAACTAAGCAGATTCTCCTCCTGCCTGACGCAGACAGCTGGAGTAAGGTAAGGTAAGGAAGTGCTGCTGAAAATACAGGAAGATGGCAAGAGAATTAGCCTCATACCTGGCACTGGGCAGTCATAATTGCTCCCACCAGCACAAGAAGACATGGGAGTTTGCCTTCCATTCTGAGTGTATTCCACGTCAGCACCAAATCTCAAATTATCTGTAGGGACAAAAAATACGAAGTTGAACAAAGGAAGTGTACAGTGTGAATGGAGTTCAAGGTGTAACTTTAAATGAAAGTTTTAAATTATGAAAATTCTTTTTATACATTTTCAACCTGTTGCTTCTCAGCTGTCTGGTCTAACTGTCCTGGTCTTCCTGGGAAAACTGTCAGGCTGGACTTGTGCAGGTCCAGATGTGCTGTTACTTGATAAACTTAGAAACTTGATAAGCTGAAGCACACTCTTTTATGTCTGGAGGAAACTGAAGAGTATTTCTTGGGGAGTAAGACAGAAATAGATTCCAAGTATTTTTTCCCTAAATTGCAGGATGCCAACAGTACCATGTGTACTATTAGAAAGATGGGCTTGTCTGATGATGCAGTGTAATGGTGATTTGAATGCGCTAACTGAGATTCATATTACTGACACCTACTTAAGAGATCTCTTGCAGAGTCACAGAGTCTGCTGAAGGGTCATTTTGTAGTAACAGTGGTTTAAGAGGATTTCCATTTTTTTTTGTATGACTGCTGCTTTAGGTGAGAGTGAAGGCTTATCTCTTGTGTAGAGGATGTGTAGGCAAGATGACTTTGCTTGATGATAGGTGAGGACAGTACTGCTGTGTCTCATATTTTCAATATTTCTACTGCTTCTCCCCAACTAAGCTTTTAGCTTTTACTATTATCATATGCTTTTGCTAAAAAGGCAGAGTATGGCAGTTTTGTTCTGATAGTCTCATTTATTTGTTGCAGCATCTTTCTGTATGTCACTTCTTTGCAGTCACAACTATACATTATTCCCTCTAATCCCTTCAGCAGATTTACACTTCAAAGCCCTCCTCAGTCCGCCAGGAAGAGTTTCTACCTTCTCAAAATCAATTTACATAGTCTGACTCCTATATCAGTACTCTTGGAAGAGAACATTCATTGATCCCTAGTGGGAGATTGTGAAGGTATGTTGTAGATGTGGTGAAACCCCCCTGCTTTGAACAAGTCCCACACCATTTTCTCTCTTCCTTTTAAAATATAATGCCTCCTATACAAACCAAGAGCTGGGAGTGAGATAAGAGTAGCAGGCACAAGATACAGGGAAGAAGATACAATTTAATTTCCAGTCTCTAGGATTACCCTGAAGTTCCAAATATTTGAAATAATATTCAGGCACTGTTGCCTACACTATCATCTTTTTATCATCTATGTTATATGTATAAAGCTAACACAATTATTTGAGAAAACTGCTACTTCCAGGAATCATGAGCTCAGACTCTGTTTATATAAAGCCAGAGAAGGCATCTGGATAACAGCTGGTGAAATTGGAGTATGATATATGAGTCATAAATTTGGATTCAAGGCTAACATGGAGAAAGACTGTGGTTTTTTAGTTTTGTTTTTTAGTTTTTAGGGTTTTTTTTTTAGTTTAGTTTTTAGTTTTTAGTTTTTTAGTTTGTTGGTTTTTATGTTTGTTTGGTTGGTTTGGTTCTTTTTCTGTTTCTGTGTTTTAAAATTTGTTTAAAGCAAAAGGCATGAACAGTCCAGTTTCTGAAGCACAACCAAGAGTACAGCAGGATAATTTAGGATGTGATTTCTCATCATTAGGCTGCAAAAAGAGGGGACTTAAGTTTCAAGTCAGACTGAAAAGATTCACAAGAACATCCTCTGAGAACCTTAATTACTCCATGCTTTATTTTTGGGTCACATCTTGATGATAAAATCCTTATAATTTGGAGCATCTCTTAGTGATTTGTATTAGTCTGTAGATTTCACAGTACACTTTTTATATATTTTCAAGCCATTTTTCACCTCTTAGGAAACATTTTGCATTGTATAACAAGCCTTTTTAAAAGCAGTACAAGTTATTTCCAAATAGACATTAGCTTCAATTGAATCTGAACTAAATCAGCAGCATTCCCAAAGCTGAAGTGAATAATCTGAACCACTATCCAGTCACTTGGTTTCTGCTGTAACCCTGTGTTACAGTATCCTTACTCCCTGTGCTGTGGCTCATTATTACAGCTATGCAGGCTTGTGTTCTGAATCCCACAGTGGCAGTGTTTTAACTTGCTAATTATTGGTATCACTGGTGATCTTTGTTGTTATCTGAAGGCTTGAAGTTCTTACAACTGTAAGAAACAAGATTCTGGTAGCTAAGATGCTTTCAAGGAAAGCTTTGTTCAGTGAAACTACTTAGATCTACTTAGATCTTAGTTGAGCTGCCTTGTTAGAATTTCTGCCTGGGAAGCACAGTAAAGAACTGTTGAGATCTTATTTCTGAGGAACCTGCTAAGATGCCCCAGTGAATATACACACACACACACCCACACACACACCACACCCACACACCCACACACCTATATATATATTTTTTTTTTTTTAATTTTTTTTTTTTTTTGTGGGAGGACAGGTACATAAAACCACCAGGGAACTGTAGATCATTTTCAGGCAGTACCCAGAAACATCTTTTAAACTTAAAAATGTCTTTTTTATTTTTTCTTTGCCTGGAAGTCTGACATGAGGAGTCTCTATTTAAAAAGCCACCTGCATGGCTTAATCAAGTTTATCTCATATATTCACCTGTACAAGTAGGTTCTAGCCTTACACAGCATGTGTTTATACTGCAAAATGCTGTAGATAGTCTCTCTAAAGTTGTTTTGCATCAGATGCCACATCCTAGCCTGTTTAGGCTATCTTAGCTTATAATGCTCTAGCCTTTCCCCCACTTCTCCCCTTCTCCCTGTGGGATACCTATCCTTCCTCTGAGGGCTACTGTCCCACTGTTCATGGAAAACTGGTAACAGATGTCACCATATGTTTATTTTTGATTTTGGGAAAGGTACAACTTAGGCCAGTCAATTGAAATGTCTTGAATGATAAGCTCCATCAAATTGAAATCATATGGCTGTTTGAAAAGTATGTTTACAAGGCTCCAAGCATAAACCTGCAAGCAATGGCAGGGGTCTCATAAACAGTGTGTGCCTTCTGATCTCAGCCTATGTTTCCTTTCTGATCAAAAATATTACACCAACAAGTCAAAGACCTAGATGTAATATTCTGACATTTTGATCCTACGCTTTCAAGTACATTAGGACATAATATGTCCTAATATGTGATATGCCCTAATATCATAATATGTGATACCCTAAATTTGTCTCTTTTTGCTGGAGCATCATCAGCAGGAACATTTAAAATCCCACATATTAACCTATTATTACTAACAGCCTTTCTAAGTAGTAATAATGTTACCATTATCTTACCAATGTGGAATAAGACCTAAGAAAACCCTCTAACTTATCATGTGTGAACAAAAAGTCATTAATCATAGAATCATTTAGGTTGGAAAAGACCTTTAAGATCATCGAGTCCAACTGTAAAACTAACATTGCCAAATCCACCACTAAACCATGTCTGTAAGTGTGACATCTGTAGATACAAAAATTAAAAGTAGCTCTCTTTCCTCCCAATGACATAATGCATCCATTCCAAAATACGTTGTTTCTGAATCTATAGCACTAATAGCTTTCTTGATGATGATAAGCTATCTTGATTTAGTTGAAGCCTTCTGGATAAAGCATTTCTGTGTCCCTTTTCTGAACTGAGCAGACCAATAGCAGATTTGAATATATATTATATAATATATATATATAATATATATATATTATATAATATATGTTAAATATATAACAAGTTTTTGGGGGAAAGAGAAAAAAACTCAAAAGAAAACAAAAAATAAGATGCTATAGCCTTTGAAGACATTGGAGGAAATTAATTACTCAAAGTCTTGCTTTGTTTATGGAATCATTCTCAGTATTTCCTGTGGTTTTGGCCACCTTTAAGGAGAAGCATATTTAGGGAGAACTAAAGATGACCCACCCTCTTCCTCCTCTGTGTCCCCCCATTATCATGCTTTGGAACCTGGGGTGAAAGGCATAGTCTGATCTCCTCCAGAAGACCAGACTGTACCTTTCACGCCAGGGAAGATTCGATAAATTCTCCTTTTGCAGCTTGTTCTCTATGTCTCCGTACCTTACCATCAAGATATTTGTCCATATCTCTTCCTTTAAGTTCTTCTGCTAATGTCCTTTGTGCAGGACACTCGTCCTTGCTTAAACGGTCAGAGCCCAAGGCTGTCAGCCCTTTCCCTGGAAAGTTCCATCTTTCTTGAAACAACGGAAAGTTAGCAGCTTTACCCACACTATGAATCTCTTCAAAAGCAGGAAGGCAATAGCTCAGTTAGTTAACTATCATGGTGCTTCAGTGGGATTTATTAAATAATAATATTTAATAGTATTTAATGACAGTGCCATTGATGTCGAAAACAGGAAATACCCTTTTTGAAACAGGTGCAGAGTAGTGCCTACCTTTTTGCTTTTTCTCTTCTGTATTCTCTTGATGATTTTCTTTCCAGACCAGTCTGTGTTTGTGTTTCCTGTGTCTCTGCTCTGATCTCTCTGTAGCGCCACTCGAGGGGGTGGAGACTCCCTGGGCCTTGGGGCGTGCTGTCTGCATCCCACCCCTTCCCGAGCATCTAGGGGATGGTCCAGGCAGGCGGATGGCGTCCGCATTGTCGGGGAGGGAGCCTGTGCGGGACGGGAGGGAAGCTGCTTGCTGGCATGCTGCTGGGTTTTAGAGACAGTTTGTTTTGTTCTTTCTCTTTTCCAGTCAGAGAGCAGATTCAGTCTTCAAAACATTTTTTCCCCATTGAACACCTTACTGTTCAATGACAGACTAGTATGTGTCCCTTACAGTGAACTGTCCTGTCCCATTATGCTTCTAGGAGTGTGAATGAATGCATAGCTGTGTTATTTATAACATAATTAGAAGTCTGCTGTATGTAGACTTAGTCCTAATAATGAGAAACTCCTGTTTCAAGCACAAGTGTGCTGTACTCCTAATTAAGATGTTTGGCAGAGAGGCCCTGACCCGCATGTAGAGCAAAGCATGCCCTGAACAGAGCCATAGAAGAAACAGCCAGGGGAGCTTGCAAATTAAACGAGAAAAACTTCTAATGAGCTTCAGATACAAATAAGGAACAACATGTTGAGTGCCAGAGTTAAATGTTCACTGATACTACTCATACTAGAAAATGAAGATCTACTCACCAGGATGTGGTCATGAGGTATTCAGTTATCAAAGTGTGGCAGATAAATGTGATGATCAGTTTTAGAGCTGATCTTAGGGCACTGTTATGAAAACAGTCAGTGGTGCAATTGTTACAGCAATGAATGTGTCCTACCTACATGGAACTGATTCACTAGCAATCAGGCTCCTGACAGAATTTAGTGTAAGATGTAAGAACCAGTATGTGAGGGACCTCCATTTTCAGGAAGCAGTTGCATGGAATCTTCATTTGGAAAGCACGGCACTAGTTATTTTGCATGATGGTAAAGACGAAACACTGGGTACTCTGCATATTTAGCTTTTCTCTGCATGGAGATCTATGTCAAGATTATCAAATGTATTTCTCCATGAGTCATGGTGCTGGTGATAACATTACTGCCATAAATCTGATTTAAGTGTAGCTGCATTTGACTGCTTTCAAAAAGGACTTCCAGTTGTTGAGACTGAACACTGCTGAGCAAGCAGGGGCTAATTTATTTTCTTTTTAAAGATAACAGCCATTTGACTTCTAGATTAAAGATGCTAACAAAAGAATGGCCTTTGGGGGAGATTTCAAAAATTATTTCCTGGCTTTTCACAGCTTAAGGACAACTATAACTGTCTACAGAGTGTGATGTCATTCGTAGGGCTTAACATATTTTAGGAAAGCCAGCAATAAAAGTGTCTGCTCTCTCAAGCACCATCTACTGGCTTTTCTTTAGGTTGATCCTCGGGATAATTTCAGCAGAACGAAGTGTAAAATCATGACATCCCACAGCAGGCCCATGTCACCCTGACAGGACCCTCTGTGCCCGGTGACTTTGGCTGGTCCAGCGCAGGCTGGAGTTGTAGCTCTTGGAGTGCTCTTTCCACCCCAGTTCTGTCGTGCGTCTTTGCCGTGGCATTAAAGCACCGCACGCCAGCCAGCCCAGGAGGGAGAAGTATCCACACCCGATGTAATGCCCAGAATAGCGCTTTGACTCGGGCGGTGCGGTGGGAAACGCAAATCGTGCGTTCCGGAATGGCGAATTTTGGAGATGCTGTAGGAAGAAGACGGCAACTCTGCAATTTTACTGACACAGTCCACGAGCTACAGCTGTGGTACAGTACACCCCTCTCATCGCGACCCGATGACTCCACACGGTATCGCGGCCACGACGATGGCGACTCCCGCACCCCTCGCCGGCACGGCCCCGGCCGCGCGTCCCCTTTAAGGGCGGGCGGGCGCTCACGCCGGAGCCGGAAGCGCAGGTCCCGGGGAGCGGAGCCGGGCCCGCCATGAGCCGCCCGCCCGCGCTGCAGGCGCTGACCTGCGGGCCCTGGGAGATGCGGGAGCGCCTCGGCACCGGCGGTTTCGGTAACGTCATCCGCTGGCACAACAAGGTAGGCCGCGGCCGGGCCCTCGGTGCCCTGGCTCGGGATCCGCGCTCAGCCCAACCCTTGCTGTGTCCACAGGAAACCGGCGAGCAGGTGGCCATCAAGCAGTGCCGGCAGGAGCTGAGCCCGCGCAACCGCGACCGCTGGGCGCTGGAAATACAGATCATGAAGAGGTGAGGCCGGGCGGCGGTGCTGCCGGACCGAGCCCGGTGCCTGCTTGCGGCCGGGCCGGGCGGAGGGGTCGCTGCGCTGTGTCGGGACGCGTGGCGGAGACGGCCCTGGAGCGCCGATCTGACGGATGCGCTGAGGGAAATGGTGGGAGAAGCTTTCGGCCGCCGGCCGCCAAGGGTTGCCCTTTCTGGAGGTGCCCGTTCCACTGCGGCGGCAAGTGCGTGGAAAGTCACGCGTAAGAAAACTTCACGTTGTGATGCGTCAGAATCTTGGGTCTCACACTGCCGTCTTCGACTCGTCTGCCGTGCCCTTAGCGCTACAGTTCTGCTACCTAGCCGCTGCTTTGCCTGACTTAACGTCTGTGCTGGGGCAGTCCTGTGGGGTGTCGGATTAACATTTTCGGGTGTAGCGGTCTGATTGTAGTTTGGGTCTTTTCTGGACGGTGGCAACAGACTGCCTTGCACTCCTTTGCAAGGCTTGTTGCTGTACCTTCTAGGCAGATCCGTAGTGCGTAGGTGCATTGAAGAAACACAGTCTTGCATGTGAAATGCCAGGAGTTGGAATGAATCTAGATACGTGAAAGATGCAAACCTTTAGAATTCACTAATTCAGTTTCTAAAAGGATTTGTGACTATGTAGGACTTTGAATGGTGACCATGAGCATATGAAACTGTATAGCAGTTGCAGAACATCATGTGTTCTGTCGCCTAATTTTTGTTCCACAGACTGAACCATCCCAATGTGGTGGCTGCCCGTGATGTCCCTGAAGGGATGCAGAAGCTAGCACCAAATGACTTGCCATTGTTGGCCATGGAGTACTGCCAAGGTGGAGACCTCCGAAAGGTGAGGTCCCTAGGGTGGTAGCCAAGGAATGGATCAGCTTCTAATCTGATCCCAGGTTTTCCACTGAAGTTTTCCCTTAAAACCTTTGCTTTGACATCCTGATAGTTCCTAATTCTAGTCATGGCTTCAACAGGTGTTGGTGGCTTTGTCCTTGATATTACTTTTGGCTTTTGAAGACTTAAGTTTCTTTGTGAAACTACTTGTATTTTTTTGGATGCAAGTGACACTGTGAGGAGTTTGCACATAAAGAATGCGGGCAAATGTAAGGGATGTGCAACAGTATGTGAGTTTGGCCAAGACCATTGTAGGGTGGGGGCATCTGCAGGCTGTACCCTTCCTGAAAGTGATTAACTCCTGTTTGTCATAGGAAGAAATAACACATGATAGTTCTAATCCTGAGGCTTTTCTGACCTTTACTATAATCTGCCCATAGGTAAAATACAGACCTTAGGCC
The DNA here is from genome assembly GCF_049639895.1 of Pseudopodoces humilis. NCBI lineage: Eukaryota > Metazoa > Chordata > Aves > Passeriformes > Paridae > Pseudopodoces > Pseudopodoces humilis. Next base: position 3,513,497 of record NC_142229.1, read on the forward strand.
TCAGATTGGAGTTGATACTGTCAGACACAGGGGAAATGACAAAGGGATGGAACAAATAGACGGGTGAGAATGGGATGACAGTGACTTCTTTCACCTGCTCCATTATCCTCCCATGCAATTAAACCAAGGCATGAAGCTGTAATTGCTGCTACCACAGGTCACAGCCCATAGAGTTTTGTGCTTCTGGAGAACTTAATTGCTGTTTCAGAAACTTCTTGCATCTTTGAGAATATGTGGGACTGTGGGCCTCACACAGGATAGAGGAAGGAAAGACTACATTCTGTGTTGCTTACTTGCAGTACCTGAATCAACTGGAGAATTGCTGTGGCTTGCAGGAAGAAGCTATTCTTATCTTGTTATCTGACATTGGTAAGTGGTAGCAGTACCTTCAGTTGTCTGAGCTATGGAGAAACCCTTTTAGTCCTGAATCCACTCTCCAAATATACAGCAGTGACCCTAGTGACTTCATTTTAGACTGACGTTTTATCATCTTGTTCATCTACCAAAAGTGTTGGGAGTCTGGGGAGGTCCTTGCTTACTGGAAACTAGCCAGCATTACTACAGTTTACAGGAAGGATGTGAGGGAACACCAGTGAGAATGCAGTTTGTGTCCAGAGTTCTATGATGCTGACTTTACCCCTTACACTTATTGTTTTATTGTATGTTTGATTGTACAAGATTCGATGTGAAGGCCATGCTTATTACTAGAACTGAATCCTTACTGAGCTTGTGCTAGGTACTGTTACTTATGCTCTTACAACTAGCTTTTTCTGTGTCTCAGCTTCTGCTCTCAGATACCTTCATGAGAACAGGATCATCCACAGAGACTTGAAACCAGAGAACATTGTGCTGCAGCAAGGAGAGCAAAGGGTAAGCAGGAAGCAGTTGTCTCTACCTGCACAGACAAGTAAGCTTACAGGGAATATGCATGTGCTTCATGCAGTTACATGGTCCCTCTGCAAGAATACTCAGCCCAGGAAAACACCTGTCTCAGGTTACTGTGTCAGATGAATAATATTCTGTGTGCAGCTGAGATGAGACATTGTAATAGACATCTGTTAACACCTGACATTTTGACTTTCAACTACTAAGGAAAGAACCAGGCTGTACTGATTGACCAAGGATCGGAAGGAGCTAGACGCATAACTGCTAAGTGTGCTACAACACCTTAAAATTCATTGTGGTTTTAGGAATCTACAGTAGCCTCCTGTTTCTGTTTCTGTCTCTTCACTGGCACCTTTCCTGTATAGCTTTGAAGAGCTGAACCTTTTCTTTCTGCTGTATGAGGTGCTTTTAACAGGACTTCAGTCTAGCGTTCTTATTCTCTCTTGTGTGTTTCAGTTAATACATAAAATCATTGACCTTGGTTATGCTAAGGAGTTGGATCAGGGTAGCCTATGCACATCCTTTGTTGGGACTCTGCAGTACTTGGTAAGAAAGGAATTCAGCTAGAAAGGCAGCTACTGCTTTCTAGTGGGATAGAATTAACTGTTACCAAGCTTTGGGCTGGGATTAAGTACTTGCGTGGTATGGGGTGCATTTGTGGTGCTGAAGCTTGCAAAGGTGACTGCTTTTCTGCTGACACTGGGTTTTCTGCTACCTACGTCTGTTATAAATAAGCAGGAGTGCCAGTAATCTATGCTGCTTACTTCGAGAGGGTCTTAAAGTGCATGAGAGGCAGCATTCAGTAATATCTTTAATCATTTGTACAAATGTTAATGAGATTTTAAGGGATAGAGAAAGCTAAGAGCTGGGTGGCTTTGTCTCATGTATGTAAACTGTATCAGGCTCCAGAGCTGCTGGAACAACAGAAGTATACGGTGACAGTGGATTATTGGAGCTTTGGCACGCTTGCCTTTGAGTGCATTACAGGCTTTCGACCTTTCCTACCTAACTGGCAGCCAGTGCAATGGTGAGTGAGCCGTGGTTGGGTGATGAGTGGGCATTATGTGACCTTCCCTTTTACAGAAGTAGAAGTGTGGTCCCTCGATTCTGACGATAATATCCCTATGTTCCTTGCCCTTATGGAAACTGACCCCCTTCACAGGAGTTTGACAAACCTGAGCAAGTTCAGCATTCCTGATACTTGCTCTATGGGATAAGGGCTGACTTCTGCAGGGCAGATAACAGAAACCAAAGTGGCATCTGTATTATATCTGTCAAGAGTAGCTTTAAGAGCCTACTAACTCTACTAACTAATGGCAGGCTGGGAAAGGCAGGCAATTATTTCACCATTGTACTTGCTTACGTTAGGCATACAAAAGTGCGTCAGAAGAGTGAGCTGGATATTGTTGTTTCAGAAGACCTATCCGGAGAAGTCAAGTTTTCTAGCAGTTTGCCCTGCCCAAACAATCTAAACAGGTGAGTACTAGAAATTGCTGTCCTGAGATAAACTGATTCTTCTGCAAAAAGACCAAGTTTATATTATATGCCTTACTGTGTTAATCTGTGAGTAAATTGAGTGTATGACACAGGCAGTACTGTGTCTTGTCACCCCAGGACATACTATTGTTGCTTGTCAGACTTGTGTAGTCTTGGTTTCTGCCTTCTAAACACTGCATTTGTGATGGGGAGAGATGGAGTGTTGGAGGGAGAAGGAGGGGGAGTTTTGTCAGTTTACCTACACAGAACAGGTGATATGGTTGCTGCAAATGCACTTTTACATCTTCTGATCTTCATCTGTTTTTTATTGCTCAGTGTTTTGTCTGGAAGGCTGGAGAAATGGCTGCAACTCATGTTAATGTGGCACCCACGTCAGAGAGGTACAGATCCTATATACGGACCCAATGGGTGTTTCAAAGCTTTGGATGACATTTTGAACTTGAAGGTAAGCAATAGGGTATGTATTACTCTGAAAAATTTTCCAGAGAGCACGTGCCTGTAGCCTATGAGAGGAGAGGCTTGAACCATAGACAGGAGGAAAGAGTGAGGCAGAAGCTTGTAGAACTGTCTCCTGGCAGTTAGTGACAGGTGCTTTTCTCTTGCTTCTTTGAGGACAAGTACTCCCTGAGCTTGCTGGGAGTAGTGAATAGTTTCTTTGCATAGTTAGTTCCACATTCTGATAGAGGATTCTACAGCTGAAGCCATTTAATTGCCACGTAGCCTCTCTCCTACTTGATGGAGGACAAGAACATTGCCGTAATGTTAGGAAGTAGCTGCAAAGTCTGCAGTCTTCAGTCTGCCAAGTGCTTTGAACAGTTTGTTGGTGGTCATTGTCTCAGTCCCTCAATCTGTGCTCTGCTACATGACCAAAATCTTCAGCCTTTCTCATGCCATGCTACTCTTGTAGTTGCTTCATGTTTTGAACATGGTTACGGGAACCGTGCACACCTACCCTGTGACAGAGGAAGAGACTTTGCAGAGTGTGAAGGCCAGGATTCAGTCAGATACGGGAATTCCAGAACAGGACCAGGAACTACTGCAGGAAGCAGGACTTGCATTGTTTTCTCAGAAGTTGGTCACTAAACATACAGCTGATAGCAAGGTGAGTCTGGATACTTCCTTTCTTGCTTTTGAGTGAATCAGAATATACTGCTCTCACTTTGAGATCACACCACTCCCTGCTGTTGTGGCATGCTTTTGTCATGGTAACCTCACAGACCGAACAGCCATTGTAGCACAGGCACCCTGTTGCCTTTGGTCTTCTGTGTTTGGCTGAGGAGGACTGTTCTGTTTATGGTGTCACCAAAGCTTGCTTTTTCTGAGAAGACCTAATTGGGTCTTCTGTCTCCTCTAGGTGAATGATACCACAGCTGCAGACACAGACCTTCTCTTCCTCTTTGATAATAAGAAAGTTTCCTATGAGGCTCAAGTGGCATTGCGTCCTCATCCAGAAAGTGTTGACTGCATCCGTAAGGACTTTCTGTGGCATGAACGTGATGGGGGGTGGGGTGGGGCGGGTCTGTGTTGAGAGGGGTGTCAGTGTTCTGTGGTCTGTATCATGCACAAATAGTAGAGAGCACTTTTGCATATTGTGACTGAAGAAGCAGTAAAATGGACTGTCATTCATTCAATTTATCAGCATAACTGAAAAAAGGGAATGTTTGATTTTGATATACTGGGGGAACTGCACAGGGTTATTCAGCTCTAGGCTTTGCAGGTGGTAACGTGCCCTCAAAGGAGCAATATCTTGGTCTGTTTTGTGATAACACAACTTTCCTGCTTCGTGTTGATATGTACATTTCCCTTTCCCCCACCTTCTTCATTTTCAGTTCAGGATCCAAAGAAGAATCTCCACTTTTTCCAGTTGCGGAAGGTGTGGGGTCAGATCTGGCACACAATACGGATGCTGAAAGAGGATTGTAACCGGCTTCAGCAGGGGCAGCGAGCAGCCATGTACGGTGGCAGTTTCTCTAGAATACTTATCTCTGTCTTTGTGCACTGGTGAAAGGGAAGACAGAAATGGGACCCTGTTGGAGTGGGGAAGCCCACTATTGGAGCTGTAAGCAATTAATGAAAAGCTGAGAGGCCTTTAGCACAACTACATTTGTCCTCACTGCTATCTCAAGTATCTACTTCGGATGTAAGTGGAAGCCTGGTGAATTTTTCGTTTCGGAGGCTAATCGGACTTTCTTGTCCATACAGGATGAATCTGTTGCGTTACAATAGTACCCTCTCGAAGATGAAGAATTCTATGGCCTCCCTTTCTCAGCAGCTGAAAGCAAAGCTGGACTTCTTTAAAACAAGCATCCAGATCGATCTGGAAAAGTATAAAGAGCAGATTGAATTTGGAATTAGTGAGTATAGCATCTGGCAAACAGGTCTTTTCATGCCTCTTATCTTCACAAAAACACCTACCTCTTTCTCTGTGAACCTGAGAAAGCCAATCACTCTTCTTTGATTCCTGTAGCTTCTGAGAAGCTGCTGTTTGCCTGGAAAGAGATGGAGCAAGCTGTGGAACTTTGTGGGCGGGTATGTTTCTAAATCTAACTGCCTGTCATAAAGAAAAAGAGGCTTGTTTTTATTATCTCTCCCCTCCTCCCCCTTTTTCTTCATTGTCCCTTCCTTAAATAGAAACTCCTTGTGTCTGGACTGATTCCAGATTTCACATTACCTTGGTTTGTGTGGCACCATTTTTGTCCATTACTACATGAAGCTTACTCTGTTGTAAGGCTCAGGGTAAAAAGGGAGATCTTGGGGAAATGCCATAAATGTCTTGGAAGTTGTTTTATCCAAGAGCACCGACCTAATTTCCTTGAATTTAAATGACTCATATTTCTCATTTGTCTTGGCCAAGGCTGCTGTTTGCACCTTGCTGGTGTGTTTCAAACTCTGAATGAGAAAGGAAGAACGAATGTGAGTGGTAGTGTCTCTAAGTATGAGAATGTTCTGTTGCTTATGTTCTACCCTGCTTTCAGGAGGATGATGTGGACCAGCTAGTGAAGAGGATGATGGCCCTTCAGACAGACATTGTGGACCTGCAGAGAAGCCCACTAGGTCGTAAACAAGGAGGAACATTGGAGGATTTGTGAGTTGAACTACCTTGAGCTTCAGATGCAGGAGTATTTCTAGCTAAGCTTACTCACCACGGGACAATGAAAGGGCTGTTTCTTCCACCCAAATTATGGGGGGGTGGGAGGACTTTAACTGAAGATGGTTTTTGACTCATCTGTCATTGGTCTGAAATGGCAGAGAGGTATAGAAAAGATTTGAGTTCTCAAACTATTTGTTCTTAATTTTGGTTCTTTGGAAATCCTTTGTTTTTTCGTGCTTTTTTCATCTAGGGAAGAACAAGCCAGAGAGCTGTACCGAAGACTGAGAGAGAAGCCAAGAGGTAAAAGACACTTTAGCTCAAGGTCAGCTTTACTTGTGTGGATAGTAACTTTGGAGATGTAGTAGTTTTTAAAATGATCATTACCTCCCTTCTAGGCCTGCCCGGACACTAGCAGCACATGGACTCTCCTGAACTTGCCTTTTTTTTGAGAGGGGAGTCAGGGAGTCAGTTTCACACCAGGCCAGCCTTCCTGTCTTGGTGCTTTGTAAGCTGTTCTCCAAACTCCTCTGGAGCTTTTCTCAGAGCAGGCTGTTGCCACACGTATATGTTGCCACTTCTTTGTAGGAAGGATGAAAGACATGGCCATTCCTTTGATACAGTCCCAACTCTCCATTTCAAGTTCTTTAAATTTTGAAGAAGGTGGCTAAAAATCAGTGTAATTCATCCCACTCAAACTTGAATATCCTCAGTTCTGGATGTCTCAGGATTGAAGCAGTATGGAAATAATCCACTAAGAATCTTCTCACTCTCTCCTATAAATCTACCTTTCTGTGTAATATTGGCTCTCATTCCAGATCAGAGGACAAGCGGTGACAGCCAGGAAATAGTACGACTGCTCCTCCAGGCAATCCAGACCTTTGAAAAAAAAGTTCGAGTCATTTATGCTCAGCTCAGGTGAGCTTTGTAGATTCTATTCAGAGTTGAGAGAAGGCATTTTCTCTTCCAGCAAGAGAAGGTTTAAAACTCAATACATAACAGCTAATGAGATCTTGCAGTGTTACAGGAAATAAGTAAATTCAGAAATGTTCTCCGACTGCAGTGGCCCACGTGTGATCTGATTAGTTTTTACTTTTTTAATAGTAAAACTGTAGTTTGCAAACAGAAGGCATTGGAATTATTCCCCAGAGTGGAGAAAGTGATGAATCTGATGAGTGAAGATGAGGAAACAGTTGTTAGGCTTCAGGAGAAACGACAGAAAGAACTGTGGAACTTGCTGAAAATTGCTTGTGTAAGTAAAATAAAAACTCCACTTTAACCTGAGAATATGGTTTATAGCACAGGTTACTGAAATAACAGTAAATTGAGTGTCCTGTGGTTCTTTTCTTTATTTTGAATTAGTATTAAAGCCAAGTTCCAGTTATTTCACATTCCTAGCTGCTGAAAACTAGTTGAAATAATTGCAGTCTGAATATTCTGTGTTTTCTTCAGAGTAAAGTACGTGGTCCTGTTACTGGCAGCCCAGAGAGCATGAACACATCACGTCTTGGTAGTTCAGGTCAGCTGCTGCTGCAGGTCCCTTCTGGAACATACAATTTATCAGAATCTGTAAGAAAAAGGTGAGGCGAAGTCTGGTGTTCTTCAGCTGCTAATGCTGGCACTACGAAGCTAGACTTCCTGCTTTGTGAAATAATGGCACACAGGGTTTTTCATATTTCACACTTTATGTTCAGCTTGCTTTGTCAGCACTGTTAGTAGTTAAGACTTCCTGGGGCTAGCAGATCTTCCTTTTGAAAAATGGGGAATCATTCTCCCTGCCTCAGTAGTAAAGGTGTTTTTTTGGTTTTCTTCCTTTAATCTGAGATGGTTGAGCTCACTTGGAGGTACTCTGCCAGCAAGAATTGTTGAAGCATTGTCTTTTATGGTCATAGCAGCTGAGCTGCATCATTGAGGAGGCTGCTGTAACCAAGCATGTGTAGTTCTGGCTTGCTTAAATGAACTGGGTTGCCACTTGGAATTAAAGACCTTGGTTTATTTGCATGTTGCCCCCATCCTTAAGTTTATAGGCTGTTCTCAGCTTTTTCTCTAGCAACAATGGTTCCTCATAATAAGAACCCAGTCCATCTTGGAATACATTTCCTTTTCTCTGTCCAGTAAATCAGGGGGCTGCCACCAACTTTTCAAGTTGCAGTATGAATTACTAGCCTATGACCTGACTGACTTCAGTGTTCTGCAGCGTATCTGCCAGAAATATTTCTTAACAATAGAGGCAGCAGCTCTTTACACTGTCATAGAAATTAATAGTGTAATAATTGTCCCTTCCAGTGAGGAGCTATTGCTGGAATCTCGGAAACTTTGTAGCCAACTAGAAAACATGATGCATGACACAATGAAGGATCAAGAGCAGAGTTTCTTGGTAATGTATTCATTGTTCTATAAATGGACGGGGGAAGTGCATTGGTTTGAAGCTGTGCTTGTGCAACTTTGCCACCACTAATACAGCTAATTGAAATCTGCAATTTACTCTTGGACAAGGGGAAAGCAGGAGCTGCAGATAGGAAGCACCTGTTCCCTCATGATCTGCTGACTGACATCCTTTGCTTGCCAAGACTGGGAGCCATGTGCTGGGAACTTGTGCTGAACAGTAAAGGATGGGGCAAAGCACTTGACTCTTGTACGAAAATACTGCAAAACTGCATGTAAATTTGGCATGATCGGGTGGCAGTACAGTGGTGGGCAGGTATGCTTAATTTAATGATGCAGAATACTAAAAATTACTAGCGAGTGCAAGTAGGTGAAGTGTTTTCCTTGACAGCAGTCACGTGGCTCATCATGAAATTATACTGACCAACTTGTTCACAGTAAATTTTTTAAAACTCTTAACATGCTTCTCATTTATTCTAGAGAAAACTCAACTGTAAGCTAGTGTTGAACTTGGTTTATTCTCTAGGCTCTAGACTGGAGCTGGCTGCAGTTTCAGGTAGAAGAAACAAACAGTCCAGAACAAACCCAGATGTAAAATCACTTTGGTTGCCTCTGAAGCCATGCTACTTTGGGAAGCCAACTGTGAAAAGCTGCTGCCTCTGAGAAGGGAATATCAACTGCCTTCTACTGTCACCAACTGCTCTGTTATACCTATGGCCTAGCTTTTAGTGTCCACACTTTTCCACAATGATACATTAGGGAATGCCTGTTCTAACTGCTTGGAAAATGTTCTTAATTGTGCCTTAAGACAGCAGATATTCTGTCCTGATATATCTTTCCCTTAGGCATCACTTGTGGCTGTTTTGCTGCATTTTAGGCTTTCTAATGAACAATGAACAACAACAGTATACCCAGTCACTGGTAGATGTCGCCTTCCTAATGAACTGTGAACTTAATTTCTAAACTTTGCTGATTTGCACTTTTTTCCTTCAAGTGTAATGGTTGTACTTATCTAATACTTGTTTCCTATGTGGGAACGAAATTATCTAAAACATGTAAACTTTTGGTTTGCTCTTTTTGATGCCCTTAATAACATTATAGTGGAAAAAGCTGCTTTCACTGTGCAGGTCACTAAAACGTGAGAGGTGTAAGAATGTTATCCTAGAAACCACAGGAGAAGGAAATCTTCAGTGTACAGGTATCGTGTAACAAAGCATTGGCAGATTATCTATTAACCATACTTAAAGTTGCATGAAAAGAAAAAAACAAAAAAAAAACCCAAAAAACCAAGCTGGATGGAACCTTGGTGCAAGTCAACACACACCAACCTTCTGTTCTGACCGTGAGCAATTTATTTTATTCTGATGTAACCCCAAATTTCCACTACAGCACAGAGACCTCCTTTTATAAAAGGCTGTGAAGTACAGGACATGCAAAATGCAATACAGTAATGGGGAGAGGTTGAAGTTTCTTCTGGTTTTTTTTGGAACAGATTTAAAATACAGGAAACCAAAATGTGGCACAAACATCACAACTTCCATGCATGCCTTCAGGTGTCTTCCTTTGTTGTGCTGGCACACTCTGGACTTCAACATTGGGTTAAAGTCATTCTTGGGAAGAGCAGAAAGTTCACACTTCTTCAAATTTCAGAGTAATATTAAGGCTGAAATACACTGGGTACACTTTTCCTTCATCTTCCAGAGCACCACCAGTTGTTTTACTTAAAGCTGTGTTAAGCTTCCAGCTCAAATCCCAGCCCAATTTTGTGACCTCCAGCACTGAAATTCTTGCCATCAATCAAGCCTGAGAGGGTCAGCTTTACACCTACAAAAGCAAGTCATGAGAACCATCATACACTGAGATCCCTGTACAGTGCTCTCCCTCAGGTACTTGACCTCAGTAATGTGGCTTAGTTGCTACAGGAACTTGTGTACATAGACATCCTTTACTTTTCTGAGTCTGTGTAAAGACTTCTAGCTCCTTTGTTCATGTATTCTGTTCTTAAGATGACAGTAAATGAAAACATAGTGTAGTATTTAATACTATCTGCTGCCACCAGTGAGAATTACATACCAGGTCGGAGGGCATGAGTGTAACCAATTCCAATGAGGCTGGCATTGTTCACTTTAGCCTACAAGAAAAAAAAAAACAACATGGTATTTATAAACTGTGTTTAAGTATTCATACAGAAGTGTCCCCAGTGCCCTGAGAAGGTGGCTTATGCATGCTAATGCTCTTCAGTTACTTGTAGACCAACCTCTATTAGAAGCATGTTCCTAATCTTTTCTCAGGAGTCTCCAGTTTAAGGAAATGGTGGTCAAATTCTGCTTACACAAAATGCCATGCTGTTCTTCATTGCTTCCTCTATTATGTCTTTATATCCTTTAAATAGCTACTAATTACAGTCCCTCAGAGCCTGTCTTGTTAAAATCACTCAGAAGTGATTTTCTTTTTTATTCTAATGAGCAAGAAATACAGGAATATGCAATCCCCTTTTTGTATTACTGAGCTGTTTACAATACTATTTCTCATCTTTGATTTTGGTTCAATGGTCCATAAATGCTTGCTACTTCGGTTCTTAGTATTAAAACACACGTCAGCTGACTTTCAAGGGTTAACTTACTTTCAGGAGAAGGCTGTAAGCTCAGCTAAACCTACCCCATTGCAACTATAACACAGTTTTACATTATGGATTTAAGAATTGACACTGTGTCTTTTCATTACCTTTTAAAACACGTTTTGCAGTACACCAGCACAGTATTATTCCAAGCACACTAGTCAGACTATTGCATATGGACAAAATTTTATTTTAGATTTTTCCCCCATAATTTCAAAAGAATGATGTGTGAAGTACCAATTTCAAATTTTAAATATGAACCACAACAAAAGCTATAGTTTGCAATCTACCGTACTTCCTCAGTAACTAGTTAAAGTGATTGCTTTATAACACAAATTTTCAGTTTTTAGGGGAGCTTGAAATACTCATTTCTGTAACAAAATTCTTACCACAACAGAAGTCTTCTCATCCACTTGGTACTTTCCAGCAAAACCAAAACGTGTGTTGTTACTGCCAGCAGTCCATGCGAGATTGACTGATGTCTCTACCTTATTATTAATCTTCTGATAAATAGACCCACCAAACTCAGTGCCATCATTCCTGTTTGTAATAGATGCAAGCGAGTCAAGCCTTGCCTTATTTATAGTAACTCTTTATATTAACCTTTCCCCACAATCATTTGATCATTATCTCCTAAAATGAACCAAGAGATCCAATACTTCCTTGAACCCAGGCTCACTACTTCCTAGCTGGAGCTGGCAGACTCCTGCTGCTATTTTTTTCCACAAAACATGTTTTGCTTGGAACAAGACTTTCCCACAGCCACAGACATACAGTTTGAGGTTCTGACATAGAAAAAACAACCCACCCAGATAACCTGGTTACTTGTCTTAAGTAAGTCAGTGTGAAGTAACACATAAAGGAGACTTTGGTTATGGGAATGAGAAGACTGAAAACAATGTTGTTGCATTACAATTGTTTAAATACACCATCTTGCTGTTCCAAGCATCTCAGGCCATTTGAATACCAAGACTAGAGCTATGCAGTGATGAAAGCTGGAAACAAACACAATGATACACATGCCTTTCTCCGTCACCTTGGGCATTTCTGAGGGTGAAATTTCCTGTCTGATGGAGAGGGGAAGGTACAGTAGTTTACTTGAAGGCTTTTTTGTCTTGTGCCATAACAGAAATTAAAGCACACTGCTTTTAATTACAGATGACCATAAAGTGCATTAACATCACCCTCTTAGATATGCAAACCCCAAAATTGCTCAGAAACAAGGTATCAAGACTGCCAAGAGTTGGGAAGTTGTACTGGAAATGAAAACACTGAATATAAATTAACTGGAAACAAATCGGCATCCCCTTTCCTTCACCCACCTTTGACCTAAGGCCATTACTGCTAACTATTCCCTATAGTTCAGCTCCTCTGATAACGTTTTTCTAGGCTCAGGTGGTACTTACACATAAGTATGCAGCTGAAAGTCTCCTGCCTTATATCCCAAGGCAAAATTATTTTGTGAAAGCTTATACTTGGCTGTATCAAAAGCCGTCTGGTAGCCAGCAAGCCAGCCGTCAAAGCCCAACACTGCCCAGCCATAAATGGTTGGTCCAGAGAGATCAATGTCTACACTGCAGCCTAGATGTATATATTCTCTTTTGTAGGAGGTCTTCAACTTTCCACTCTTCTTCCTGCAGAGAGAAACACACCGTTTTATCCACAGTAGTATACAAGTATGTAATACATGTAGTTTTATTCCAATATGTATCTCTTTAAGGCTAGTTAATGAAACTACTGTAATTCCTATGCAAAGCTTAACTGCTGCTGAAGAGGGCACAGGGCAAGGACAACGGTGTTACATATATTCACATGGTGTCACGTTTCCCCCTATCACCTCAAACTCCCTAAAATCCTCAAGAAGCAAGAAAGATAAAATTGTTTCTCCTTAATGCTTTAACACGCATCTGGTTTCAATTTTTTTTTTTGTGTAATGTGTTACGGCATCTTCAGTTTCTTTCAGGAGCATCCATAAACCTGCAGCAACAGCTGTCTTTCAATGAATTTTTGCCTATTTGTTCTCTCCACTGTTCCTTCCTTGTGCAGTACTTGCTTTCCTTTCTTCACTGCTGGGTACCAGTCTCCTCTACCAAAAGTAGATTTCTGCATCCTCCAGACAGCATCCACTTAGTCTGCCTTTTTCTGTCCCTCCTGTGATACCTCTTCCTCTCTCCAATGCATGTCTTTGTTGATCTTGCTACCAATTCAAACACAACTACAACAAAACTTCACCTCTTTAACTCTCTCCCCAACTCCCTCTCTCTTCCACTCAAGACACAGCAGAACACTTGTGCTGCCTGTCACTCACACGTAGGCCTGGGGTCTCATTTTTGACTTAGCTTCTAATTCCTCATATCCAAGCAGTATTTCAAACTCAGGATTCTTCTGACAGGCTCTCCCCAACAGTAAATTAATACCAGTCACTATTGCAGAGCAGTCTCAATAAACACCCCTTCTTTGCTCTACCAAATTTAATCACATGAGACTTGAGAAAGACAGCTAAGTCCTATTCCACTGCCCATTTTACCTTCTCATTCAACTGTGCAGACATCTGGCCAAAAACATCAGGAAAAAAAAAAAAAAAAAAAAAAAAGAAAGGTTTACTGAGTTGACAGCCTTAGGACTGTCAACACCATGAAGACGTAGTTGTTTAAGGGGAGAGTGAGAGATCTAGTACCTAACAGCAAAACAACAAATTTGCCACTGGCCAAAAAGCTGAAGAATGCTTTCAAGCAGAACTTGTCCTTCTGAGTTAAGTATTATCCCCTGTCTGCAGAAGATTCTAGTGACTGCAGAATCTTCTCCAATAAATGCTGGGCTTTTACACAATGAACAGAGTAAGTACGTTTAGAAGTTAGTGGAAATTCTAGCATTGCTTAGATAAAGGTAATAGAAAATGTTTACCCTGTGTTTGGTACAAATGTAGTGTCAAGAGCCACCTTCAACCCTGTAGCGAACTGCAAAGAAAACACATCTGCTCAAAAATCGGTTGAAACATAATTTGTTATATTCTACTACTAGAACTCTACTTCCTGTCTAAAGAGAAAACCAGATAGCATAATGTGTCCCTCATGATTTATAACAACATCTGAGGATGCTGCACGATGAAGGATTTAAATAGGACTTTTTCTTCCCACAATGAAGTCCTTTAACAGCACAGACTTTGAAGGTATGTTTTTACATGCAGGAAGATGACACATCTAGTGCTGACAAGAAAATTATTCACAAAATAACGATAGAAAGAAAACTACTCAGTTCATGTTTGCGTATTCTTTATAGTTCGAAGAGTAGCCCAAACATCTCTCTCATAATTACAGATACTCTGTTAAGACACAGTACTTCTTTACTGGCTGGCCAAAGCACATACCCATCTCATTTTTCCCCTCTAGCTAGACAGCATTTTCCATTTTAAAGCACAGGTAAAAGTACAAGCATGAATGGCCATATGTGGCAGACCACCATAGAACTTTTACTATCTTTGGTATCATTACCTTATACTAGAGGCATTAAGTGAAAAGCATAAACCTGTTAATGTCCAAAAGAACCGTGTTTTGAGAGTGCTGTTGGCTAACAACCCTCTGTAAAAGCAGTTCCAAGCTGTAAACACTCATCTTTCTCTTCAACCTTGTAAAATATATTCTATCTCAAGGCAGCCGAACTTGAGTTCTTATACATTAAAGCATTTAAAATTATGAGACCCGTCTTTGGCTTCCTTGCCTGACTGCAGCAGTGACAGTTCTACATAATTAGGTTCATTCAACCAGCTAGGTAATTCCACACACCTAGTAACTGCAGTAATTGTACATACTCAAATCATTACCTAGCAGCACATGGCTCTGAGAATGCCAGCACTCCCCACTCCCAGCCTGTGTGTTCTGCAAATAAATGTAACTTCTTCAAATATTCCACATACTTTTGTGCAATTTTCATTCTCCACTGTTTTCTGTTCGACTCAATACTATTTCATACCAGCTGAAGAAACATTTCCAAAGTATCTACTTGGTCTTACCTTATCCTCAACAGAAACTTCCGTTCCCAACGTGTTATCTGTGTTCCACTTCTGGGTGAATGTAAGTCCTTGGTCTTTGACCTTATATTTGGTCTCCAGACTGCCTGAAGCCTTGCCTGTGTCTGTGTTGGAAGAACCGGTTGCAGTGAACTCCTGTCAAGAGCACAGTATCACAGAATCACAAAACAGACTGAGTTGGAAGGGACCCAGAAGGATCACAGAGTCCAATTCTTTCGTGAATGGCCCATACGGAGATCAAACCCACAAGCTTGGCATTTTTAGCCACCACGCTCTCATCAGCGGAGCTAATCACAGGGTCACGAGTTTCAGCACTCTTTAATTACATTCAGCTTTTCCACTTGTCAAGTGCCAGCACTCACACCCTTAGGCCTTTTGACAGAACCCTCAAAATCATCATCCTCCTCTTCCTTATCTCCACCTAAAATAATTTACTTTGTGTCACAAAATGCTACTCGTTCTGGCATCTCTGTTCTGAATATTTCTTTTACTGAGGTGTACTGATAGAGCTTTGGAACTTGCCTAGGCTGGCAGAAGCCCTATTACACAAAGATCCAACACCCTCATTTACTTTTCATCATGGGATTTGATTACTTCCTCTTCCCCATCTTAACTTTAACCATACTTTTTTCCAGGCTTATCCATCAAAAAATTATTTTTGTGACTTTCACTGCCAAAAATGGCAGTTATTTCAACATTCCACAATTTGCTCTGTACCTTCACATGACTCCATTCCCAGATATAAAAAGATGCTTGCTTGGGATGCAACACAGTATATATTCCCATATTTTTCTTCACAATCTTCTCTAATTACTTTTATCATCTTAGTAGTACTGGCCCGATTGTGGATGAAAAAGCACCTGTTGCAGTCCTGGAAATCTGCTCCCCCTTAACAAAAGCAATCCTACACTCAAGTTACATTGTTAGAAGAATAACAGGAAGAAAAAAAGAGTCTTTTCTCATATTTCTCCAAACACCTCATGTGTTTCTTCATTGTAGTAATTTTTTCCCCTGTTTCAGAAGTGAAAATGTTTTCAGGAGAACTGATGCTTTTCATACAGACTACTGCACCCTAACATTGTGGATTAACATTTTGGTTCCCCCTACCATTTACGATATTGTCATTTAGACTCTTCATATACTATGGTGATGACTTTAGTACCTTCCCCCACAACTTCTCTTTCCTTAACTCAGCCAGTAACTCCACTTCAGAAGCTAAGTCACCCTTCATAAGGCACCTTCAAATTGCAGACCTTTTCTCCTTTACAGTATCCGGAAGTAGCCTGAACCCAGCACCTTGACGTCTCTGTCAGGCTGGTCTTTCACCAAGTAGTGTAATGGAACCAACAACTTTGCATTTTGTGTAACATGTATTTTGTAATATGCTATTCAATCAGTGCTCCACACATCAGAGCTTCCTGTTATTTAGTGGACTTGAAGTCTCAATATACCTCTCTCCTGGAATAGCTCAAGAGGCAGTCTACTCAGTGTTTCATGCACAGCTAAGTATTAAGCACTGAGTAGGTATATTGCCACAGTAGCAAACTCAAGGTGTATGAGTTAGGTTTTAAGAAGCATCTGAGAACTTCTCTCATTTGTTATCCTCATCTCTCAAATATTTCCCTTGAAGGAAGATAAATAATCTGTCACTACATTTAAAAGTTTTGTCTCTCTTGAAGTTTAAATACTGAACGGTATAGTGATTAAGAGACAGCAAGATCCATTCCCAACATATCCAAGCTTTGGAACCCTGACTTTCCAGATCCTTCTCATTCCAGGATTGTACTCCTGGACGTACATTACTTTCACAATTCTGGACTTTGCAGAGCATACAAGGATACAAAGACCGTCTGTAAGTGGTTGAGAAGTGCTAGGGAGCCAGGTCAGATTCCTTACACAGAGTCTGGGGCAATGAGGGATGCTGCTGGGGCAGGAAAGGGACAAGCTGATGCACTACTACAACAGCATAGCAGTTACTGTAACACATCTAGCCAGCTAACAAAAACATGTGACAAAAGTCAGGATGTGTTTAGACTGCCTTAAGACATAATTGCTATACAGTGTTCTAATGTCACTTCCACAAATTTAGTGTAAAGACATCTCAAACCTGCATCAGAATTCAGAAGTAACTTTTGTCTTATCTTAGAACAGGTAATTGATTAAAAAAGCTTGGTTTCTTTCTCAGATTAAGCAAAGGACAGATTGTAAACACTTGTCTCAAAGCCAAAGGAAATAAAAAACCCTGCATTGTCATATGATCAAAAGCCAAAGCATTCTGTCAGGCATCAAGAACTCAGTCTGCTTCTGGAAGCAGAAGCCACAGAGGCAGAAGTCTGCAGCCATCAGTCTTTATCTGTGTAAACCAGAACATCTCACCAAACTATAATTTCTTTAATTTTTTGTAGCTGAAAAATCAAACTCATTCTGGCTCCATGTCACACACCAGTCTGCATCAGCAGTTAAGCAGAGTTTCTGATTGTATTTTTAGTTTATGGTGCCCAGCATCTACAGGAATGCCACGCACTTAGTAGGCAAAACCACTTGCAATCTATGAAACGGTTCTAATCAACAGACACTGTCATTGCGGCTTTCTATGTCTACAGGTATCACTGTTGTTTCTAAAGTTCATGAGAAAAACACCCAAATGTTTGAGTCGTAACAATCGGAGGTACTATCAGTATCTGTGTATGAATTAGATCTCATGTTTCATTCCTAACTTCATCTTCATCCCCAAAACTCTATATTGTTGCAACAGAATCCTCATCAGAAACACACACAAGCTCAAAACCTGAAGCAACAGACAACTGTACCGATACCATATTGATCTTGTTTTCCCTCTTGCTGTTTTTTCAGTGTTCTTGTTGTGGATTGTTGGACAAAGATTGCAAATGGCTTTACATGCATGGATCATGCAGCAGATCTAGAGCTATGGACAGAGTCAAACTGTACAACATGAATAATAACATGCCTAAAAACAATTCAGCAGTTTAAAAATTACTTAGTATGCAGCACAGAAAGCCTTGTCAGACAAAGCAATAAAGAGCCAACATGTCAAAATAGTCACTATTCTTACCAACTGGATAAACATCCAAAGAAAATTGCATGGAAAAGAAAAAGCCCATTTTAGAACTTAATACAGTTGTTCATGTTCCATCACAATCAGAAGACAGCATAATTAACTATTAGCATATTATTTGAGAATCAAAACTTCCAGCCAGGAAAACTGCCTATCAAGAGATGTCAGTAAGTGAAGGCAGCCACAGTATGGAGACCACATAGCTCCTCATGCTCACATGTTCCTGGTGCACAATGAAAGTAATCATCAAAAGCTCAATTAAGACAGAATACAGTAAGACAAAAGTAAGGACCTGCACCATTTGCACAATAAGAATGCAAGAAAAGGAGGGAACTCAGGCAAATACAGTTACCAAGTAGGCTGAAAAGCAGCTCATTTTACCAATCAGAACGACACTGAGCAGTAAGACGTGCAGAACTCAGAGTGAGCATAAGAAAAATATTATCGAGTAAATAATATATGCCTGTGGTTAAAGACCAAAATTATGACAGCGATTCCTGGTTTTGCCAGCCCTCCTGTGAAATTGCAAGGGAGTTCCACTTCTCCATCATTAAAATGGGGATCACAGAATATTCTTGTTACTTGGAATGTTAAAGCTTACTTAAGCTCTCAAATTGTACATATAGGGTACTGCAGAAGGACTGTTTTCAGTTTTAATTAGATCTTGCAGTTTAAGCACAGTAGAAATGAGTGAAAATGCAGTTAAGTTAAACTCTGGTGCTTATTTGTCCCTTGACCTTTTTGATAAAAGTCCCTCTGGACTAAAAATCCCATGAAAACTAGTAACAGCCAGGAAACTCAATTGCATTCCTAAGCAGAAACGAGAGCTATGTAAGGTGAAGAAACTCATGTTTGGGATGTGTCAATGGAACAGGGAGGAAAATAACAAGGTATGTGAAAATTTTTGCACGCCACAGGAAAAGAAGTACTGCTACATCAGCTACGTACTATTGTAGAAATATCTCAGTCAGTTATGAATCTTAAAATGAGAAATGAAAGAGAGAAGCCACATCTGCCAGCAAGTTAATACTTGTTACCAGTTCAGGAATTTGTCCTTCCACTGCTATGCTGGTGATGTTGAAAGCCCTCAATACTTACCACTCCACTAGAAGACTTGGTCTTCAGCTCTAACTTGACCATTCCAAATCCTGAAAATAAAATAGCACACAGGGCCTGTTTCACTGAAAGATGCAAACAAGGCTTATTTCCAACATACCCAAAGTATGCCAGATAGGGTACACTGACCTGAAACAGCCTATTTTCATGTTTAAACACTTGTTGATCATACTGAGGGTTACAAGGATTATAGATGGATGATTGAAGGAATTTTGACAACTCAGAGTAAGTGGCCTAATAACTTATAACAGACACCAACTATCAAGTATCTCCACCTTCTGTAGCTACTTGTAGTCTGGGACCCATCAATATGGTTAACCATCTCTTCTGATTTATATAGTTTACATTTTATTTCTGATTACAGGGCAAGAAATTTTTCTTTTCCTCTATCCAAAAAACATACGTTTCAACTTACTTCAATCAGTGCCATATACAAAAGTACTATTGCTTTCTTCCTTTTCTGTTTGCTCTGAATCTAGGGAAATATCTGGCCCTTGCACTAAATAGAAAAGCCTGAAGTAACTGACAATAAAGCATGGAACTTGAGTTGATTTTAGCAAAGCCTGAACTCCAGACCACAGTGCATTTTAGTTTTATGCAGTATATGGATTTGGGATACAAATGAAATCTTTACTGACAATTTCAAAATCAGATTAAAAAAAAAAAATCAACACTTCCTAGTAGTTGCCAGAAAAGGGACAAATGCATGGACTGTGAAAATATTTGTACTCCAGCTTAAACAATAGGCTATTCCAATTAACATAAAGATCACTCTTCCTCAGGAACTTGTTTATTGCCACATATGATCTCCTACAGCAATCTATGTTAGTATACCTGATTTAATGACTTTAAATAGAAAAATAAGAAGGTAAATAAAGGGCGCAGCATTTTTCAGACTGTTCTGGAGCGCATATTGTTAAGGTCAAACTTGTAACCTGCCCCTCAAACTCTCCACCAGTGCAGTACTATCATAACGCACATCCAAAGTTCAGAATCAGAAGGCACTAGATGCTCCACGGCTTTGCTGATTTTCTGCCATAAGGTATTAGAGAATCTCTGAGGTATTCATGTTCTTACAGGCGTTTTCAAGATGCCTAAGGAAAAAAATATGGAAGGTGATCCTCATCTTACTTACCATATCCCTTGTTGAAAACATCCCTGGCAGACTTTCCCAAGTCACAGTATGACGGTGGGACAGCCATTGGATCTGAAACATATGGGAAGCTGTAAAAATCTTAGCTGCAACAGCATAAAATCTAAACTATATCAAAAGCATTAATAAATGTCTATGATTAGTAGTCTCCGAGTACCTCACCAATACAAAACTGTAAGATCTTTGAAGAATGTTCATCAGTCATCATTGCAGCTTTGTCAATTTAATTCAAAGAATTTAATCCGTTATACACAATCGCTGAACCCCAGCTATTACATTCAATTATATATGCTGGCCTCACAGTTTTACACTGCAGAAAGAATTCATAGGAGTCTTATTGCTGTTCTAGTAATGAGGAAACATTGCTTTTGTGACAGGACCCATTCTGAAAGGGACGCCAAGTGGGAAACGACATCAACACCTAACAGGTGTCCTTTCCTAAAGGAAAACAGATCTCACTTCCATCTGCACTTGTGATTTCATAGAAAGCTTTTCCAGAGATTTGGAAAATATAAAAGAGATCTCTGTACACTGTCCAGTAGCCATCAGTGCACTGCATACACAGAGCAGCAAAACCTAAATTTGCTAATGGCGTACATTTCCTAATACTGTTACAACTACATAAGAGGACAAAGTTCAAAAGGATGGGCATGTAATATTGCAGTGTAGATGATACACTTCATTAGTTATCACAATTTAGGGATTTTGCATCAGAAAGCCCACAGTAAAGAAGTAGGCAAATTCTTTCCCAGAGAAAAATTAGTCTTCCTCTTCTAAAATAAATCTGCATAAATGTAAAGGCACACCTGCTCCAGAAGAGAAGAGCTTTCAAAGATGCTGCTTTCATTTAATTTTACGGGCAATTCTTTGCCATTCCTACTGCTGATGCATTTGTTCATATTCTTCTTTGCGATACCCAACACCAGAAATCTCTGCTCCCCCATTTGTTTATCCCCCATATTGTTTATATGAAAGACTAATCTTAAAAGTAATGAGGTGAACAAAATGTGTGGAAGTATTTAAGTTATCACTTGTCCTCCACCATTTTAGTCACTTACTGGTGTACTCAGTTTCCCTGTCACAAATGCAACACTACAGTCCTGCTTTCAGACAGCCAGCCGTTCCTAAAATGAAGCACTTGGGCAATGTACACAGCATACTATACAAACTCTTTGTTCGGTGACTTAATAACTAACCTGCAGCAGATATCTGTCAGTACACAGGCTCAGTGGTTCTTGTGGGTTCCTTCCAATTCAGGATGTTCTATGGTTCTATACATACCTGTGGGTTTAGAGGATCTGGAGCCCACGGAAACATTACAGAACACAATGATAATGGATTTGTAGCTGGCCTCTAAACCACATAACCTGAAAGCTTCATAATAGTTGGTGGTAAACCACAACATAATCTGGGAGTTGGGACTGACCAATTCAGAGTTTGAAAGACATCAGTCTATTCTAACTTTCAAATTACATTGAGATTTTTACATCAAATGAGCGCTTAAATAATAACCCCTCACTCCAGTTTCTGAAAACATGCCACCCCTCTACATTTTTCATGCTTTGCTTGGCTGCCTCTTAAGCCTTTCTGCCTCCCTGCACAGATGGGTATGGGCTTTAGAGAGACAAATGACAACAGTGCTCAGTAGTCTTGGGGCTCTCCACAGCAGCTTCACTGAAAATACCTGAAGGAGGACCTTACCGTCCTGATCAGTGCCTTCTCAACCTAAATCTCACCTTTTTGAGTGATAATCTCTTGTACTTACACCTCATTTTAACAAGGCTACTGAGACATCTTGGAATTGTGAGCCTATTCCCTTTCTTTACATTATGCAGCTATATCTTCTGTGTTCTATGTGTTCAAATGTTAAATTTTATGCAAGCATTTAAACAGTATTGAAAAAAAAGAGATGCTCAAGGTTAGACCTTACCAAAACACATAATTTCTTTGCTAACAAGCAGCTCTACTTGCACAACAGACTTGTCTAGAGGAATCGATCTCGGTTTCACAGCTCTTAACATTAAATTCGAATCAACCAGATGAAATGGCAACAGCCAACGAAACACAGTGTGAAGTGTGAAAAGAAACACAAGAATACACGCATGGGTCTGTGGAATAAGTCTAAAAAACCAAACCAACTGAAAAAACAAACAAACAAACAAACCCCTAAAAAAACCCCCAAAGAAACAACAATAACCGAATGGCCGGTTTCATGTTTCATTACAGATGAGGGGCCTTGCCCACAACCACCGCCACGCACCTTTGATGGGGGAGCTGAGGGGCGGCGGCTGCGCGGCCCCAGGAGCGCGAGCACCGCCCCTGCCCCGGCACTGCCCACGTTACGCAACGGGTAACGGAGCGGGCGCGCTCCGCCGCCTCTTCCTCTCCCCGGCGAAGTGCCGGCGCCGTGGGAACACTGGGGCACAGCCGCCCGAAAAGTTCGTGCCTCCCGGCCGAGAAACCGGAGCGTCTGGCAAGACCCCCGGCCACCCGGTCTCAGAGACAGAGCTGGCCCGCGTTCCGGGGCTGCCCTTTCGGCAGCCCGTGGGCCTGCGGACGGGGAATTGCCACCGAAGCGATCGGCCGACGCCCCCTCGAGCCTCTGGCCCAGCCCCGCCGCGGCAAGGTGACTCAGGGGACGCCCGCCTCGGCTTCGGTGAGGCCCAGAGGGCAGCAACGGGCTCCATCCAGAAAGCGCCGCGGGACCCGATCCCACCCGGCCCGGCACGGCCCTGGCCCCCACCGCGGCCCCGGCGCTACCTGCCGCCCGCGCTGCCTCCGGTACGGCTCTCGGCGCCCCCACCCCCGCATGCGCGGCGCCACCCCTGCGCACGCGCCCCGGCTCCGGCCCCGCCCATCCAGGCTGGCTTCCGCCGCGCGGCCCCGCTCCGCCCCGCGCGCGGTCACGGCCTGGCGGCGTCGCGGGGGCACGCGCAGGAGCGCGCTTCGGCCTTCTCCGGGCTCGGCCGCCGGTACAAAGCTGTGCTTCGGAGGGACGAAGGATTCAGTGCCGAGGTAAGGGGCAGCCCCGCCTCACGCAGCCCGTCGGAGTCCGTATGAGACTCCAGCGGACACACTAAAGGCCCTCTCAAACCCTTCACCTACCTACCTTATTAACAAATCTCCTTAATTCCTTGTCATCCCCGTTTGGAACTTGAGCACAGACAAACCCCTTAAGGCCACTATAGCCCTGAATCAAAGCAAGGAGACAGGCCCACCCAATCTTAAGGTAAGGCTCGGTAATTGGGACAAAACCAAACACCGACAGAATGGTGCAGCCAGTATTGCTGACAAAGCCCAACTGTTACTCTGCACATAAATAAGGTTGTCTGTGCACCCAAACAAGACATTATACAGATTCCCTGTGACAAGGTTCACAGCTATTGCCTCACATGATTACCAGATATCTTGCAGTCTAGTACAAGTCTAGAAGAAAAGCCAGACAACTGAGATACAGGGAGTGGAGAGAGAGAGGGAAAAAAAGACACAATGTATATTTATATAACTCACAAAAAACAAGCAAGCTCTCTGAAGAAGTTTTTTTCTTTTTTTTCACATAGAAGAATTCACAGTATTATGGAGAGAGACTGCAAAGCCAACAAATTCCGTGTCAAGGCCGAAGACTGTTGGGGTCAGAGGCACAGGAAATGTGCCCTTATCTGTGATACCTGACTCTGACACCCAAGAAAGAAAATTTCACATAATATCAGGGAGACAGCTGTTAAGTAGAGAAACTGGGAATGTAAGTGTGTAAGTTAAGAGAGTTTTCTTAAGTCACTGGGTAAGAAAGTTTAAGGTTCAAGCTATTTTAGAAAACAAGACAAGATGGAGGACTTTGGGTGTTGTCCCTTTCTCCTTCTTCATCTTCTTCTAGGGATTTTTGGGTAATAATAAGTGATTGGATAGAAGATGCCACAGAGTGCAGCACACAGGTGTCGGGTCATTGGGTCACTAAGAAAAATAATTTACTTGGCATTTGTTAATTGGACAAATAGACATAAAAGACCTTGAAGAGGTTCTTCATTAGCCATTTTGCACCTTTCTTAGTGTATTATAGTTCCTTGTACTCTGTATATATGAAACATAGATAAGAAAAGAATAAATAGCCAAGTCCAAACACGAGAAGACAGCCTCTGTCTCCTTACTCTCAGTCTTGGGGAAAAGAATCCAGTCATCAGTGTCACATCCTGACACAAGACAAAGTTGTTTTCTGGGCAACCTGTTGAAGATGATGGAGAACGCATCAGTGTAATGCTGTGTGCTGCCCAGGAAACATGGCAAACGTATTATGCTTTTTGATCTTCTAAAATTTCAGCTAATAAAGTAATAAACCCCATTACACATTCATGATGGAATAATAAATTTTTTTATTCCTACTGATTACTGAAGAAAACACTAAATATATCAACTATGTATATTTTTACAATGAGGCATCAAAAAACTTCACATAGTACCAACTTAACCTCTTTTCATTACATACTACTGCATGCATTAGCATTGGAGAACATTCCCAGAAAATAATTAAAACTCCTAACAAGAAAAGAAAATAAATGGATAAGTAAGAGCATCAGCCTATAATCTCCATTACTAAGATTAATCAACTCTCCTTATATAAGGACAAGTTAAAAATGTAGTTGCTCTGCAAGCTTAAGTGAGATGAAAATAAGAAATGGTACATCTGTTTTATGATTCAGGTCAAGTTAAGTAGTCGAACTATACAAAATCCTCTCTGCCCTCATAGATGCCAATAGCGAACCTAAGCATTAAGAAACCAAGGGAAGTATTATATTGTTCGCAATAGTCAATTTGACTACATACAAAAGTCTCATCTTTTCAAGCTTGCAGTTCTGTATTACAGTTGCCTTACTGCTACAAGGTATTCAAATACAGTAGCAGCAATACATTCAATGCTCATGCTCTGTAACACATGGAAGCAATAGTTTACTACTTTGAAAAGTTTTAAGTTAACTAACAGAATTCCTGTCCCAAATACAACTAGTAATGCATTCTTGAAGAGACCTTATCTCACTTCCAAAATACCCATTACCTTTCCCAGCAGTTAAAGGGGAAGATTTGACAGGTTTGCATGTAAAAACGGGCAGATTGAATCTACAGGAGTGGTAGCAGTGCATCAATTAATCAGGCCAAACTTTACAAGCTGAACAAAACACAGAGCAATCAATACAACATACCTAGTAACAAAATTCACAGGTCACATACAATAGGAGAATGGCCATCTTAGCATATAGCCCATATTGAAAGATTTTAGAAGTACACAAAACAACTCGTCATAAGCTGCAGCACTTAACACAGGTATGAGAAGATACAGACAGTAGTTGAAAATGGTACTCTTTAGGAGTACTTCATGATATAGCTCGCTTTTTCATTCTATTATCTGCATGTATATAAGAGACAAAGAGATGCTGGATGCACCATCCCCAGAAACATTCAAGGTCAGATTGGACTGGGCTCTAAGCAATCTTCTCTAGTCAAAGATGGCCCTGGTCATGGCAGGGGGACTGGACTACACAACATTTAGGGAGTCCTACCAACCCAAATTAATCTGTGATTATGTGAAAATGAAATCTGACAGGATTTATTTTCACAACACGTTCTGTTCAAGTGCCGTGGACTTGCTTTAAACATCAGTAATGTGCAATTTTTCAAGTAACATCCAAAGTAAGACTATGCACTTTCACATGTTCTTAAAAAGCTATGAAAACATCTCTCTAGGCTACAAACCTAGACAAGCAGTTAGTTATTCACTCCGATCCTTTGGCTCTCGGTATTTCCACTGGATATAGTCAAAGATGTCTTTTTCACACTCTACCGGCAGGGCCTCTCCAGCAACTCCTGCAAGCAAATTACACAGGCTATTTGAAAGGTTGAAAGTCTCTACCATTCAGAAATGCCAAAAGCATTGTAAGATTATGACAAAACTGCTGTAGGTAAAAGACCTAAAAAATCCACCCAGAGCAAACTCCCCACCCTCCAAGAAATTCTGATAAGGTTTACATACTGATTCTTATTAGTGTCAAAGGAAATAAGATAATTAACGAACCAAACATGTGCTGTGCATGGCACAGAAAAAAAATCTTTAAATCAGTAAGACTTCAAGTAGATTAGGAGGCCCAAAGAGGTAACTTTATGCCACAGAGCTGCCTGTATGTAAGTACCCTGCCCCTTCTTTCCGTAATGGTGCCCAATACCAAAAAGGACACTGAAAGACTTCATAAACTATAGCATTTATGAGAAGTATTTCCAAAACATCGTAACCAATTGAAGGAGATCACACAAAGTACGTAACTAGAAAGAATACTCTGTGCAAAGACCCAGACTGACCAGTAACACCCAAGCGACGTATTGTATATTCATTGATTGTGAAGCCCATTTCCAGAGCATGAGTTCTCATGTTCTTATTAAATATATCACTTCCTGTGAAATACAGTACACCACAGTAATACTGATCTTTCGGGATTAGCCTAGAATAAAAAGTAGAAGCGAAGACTTAGAATAAATATATAACACAGAAGTAACAAGCCATTTAGAATTCAGTCATTCAGACACTTTGTATTTCTGTGTCTACATTCGGCAATTCTGTACATTTAATTTGCCCACAAGCCAGATGCGAGAGTGAGCATGCGAAAGAAAGGTTCAGCGTATCTACCCCTACCCAGAAGTTACTGGTGTTCAGCCACTACCTGCTTATGGTGCTTGCACTCCTGCTGAGAATCAATGTCAAAGCAGGATGATAAAATAGGACACAATTCTGAATCTGAATAGAATATCAGGATTTGAAGCACAGCATTACTGCTAATAACCTGTTGTAGCTACTGGCAGCTGTCCAGTGGCTGCCACACTGCAAAGGCATTAGAAACCTAGTAAATGCCATGTTCTGAACATGGAAGTAGAGATTTGAATGCAAAAATTGATGCAAATGCCTACTCGGTACCAGACAGCTAAACTACGGATTTGGGTTGGGGGTTTTGGTGCGTGTACCGGATATCAATTCTCCGATGTGGATAGGCAGTTCCATCTTCTTTATCTGGCAGCTGACAGACACCCTATGAGGCAAGTGAAAGATTCAAATTAAAACAGATTCGAGAATCATCTTTACCTCCCCAGCCCTAAACAACCACTAAATAATACTCAGCCATCCTGGAAAGCAAAGTTAAAACCCTGCTGAATTGAATAAATATTTTACTAGAAGAGCCAGCTATCAGAATACAGTGAAGCACTATTTTACACTGTTATGAGAACTGCTGTTCAGTGTAGCATATGACTGTTTCTTAAATTCTTATTGCACCAGGAAGGATTACGGGACTCCTCATTTCCTTGTCGTAATTATTATCAGGCATATTTCCAGCATGCAGGTTAAGAAAAGAAAAAAAGCCCTGCACTGTCAGCATGGGATCTAAAAAAATTAATGTTCTTGCAATTCATTACTTGCTTTAGGCATCCCACATAATCCCTATTATATCCTAAGCCTAGTACCTTATCCATTAAATATGTTCTGCAGCAGAACTGACACAAAAGCAGACAAAAGTATATTATGTATTAGACAAAATCAGGTAAACATAGTTCTGAGATCAAAGCTTAATGTTTTCAAGATCCTGAGGACACAATTACAGAAGTGGTCACTGGTGCAACTGACAAAGTGATGTCGTGCTGAGGTTCCAGGAAACATCCAGCAATACAGATGCAACTGACGTTACGTGAAGATGGTTATGTCAGCAGAGCTCAGAACTACACAAATGTGGACCTGATTCCTCTGAGCCTGAGAGAATTACAGCCTGTCAGTGGCTGATCTGCTCCCAAAGGAAAGTCTCTTGGGAGCCTCTCTCACTCAAGAACTATCTTTGTAAACCACTTTCTCAAAACAGTTCTGTACAGCTGTGGTTAGTGTGTTTGTCTCTTGTCCCACCAATGGGACAAGAGTTGGTGTTCTGTTTACCAATCATGTTAAACATGTAGCGTAAAACCCTATAAAAGGCTGAAAAGTTCAGAGAATAAAGGCCTTTCCCAGCAACTCGTTCTGGTTTGCTACATAGAACCCACACTTCTACATCATGTCCAACAGCAACACACAAATATCTGTACACTTTCTAATACTGAAATCTTACCATAAGGTATTCCCTAAGAGATAACTGCAGGAAATTCTTGTGAGGTGCAAGCAAGAGAATTAAAAAAACAAGCATACATCACCCCCATCCCCAATTCCAGTAGTCCAAGTAATATATCTTGTATTCATCCTAGCTTCTGTCAGGAAAAGTAATCCCCCCACAACATCCTTCACCCAAAAAACTCTTACCATGAATTTTGTGTCACCTTTAGACAGCATATCTGTGACAAAGTGGACTTTTTCCAGTTGTTCTACAACCTGATGCAAAAGTTTTGACTAGGAACAATGATAACAAAGAAGAAAAAATTACTTCACAAATAACAAGAATATCTTAACTATTTACTAGATAGAGGCTCCTATAAGTGCAGAACATCATTATTATATGTACTGTTCTACATGAAATTTGATCCAAACAGAAAGAAAAGTAACAATAATACTGGGAAAAAGCTAATAAAATTACAGTTGTGTAACATGAAAACAATTTCCACCAATACCCCCACGTGAGATTGCCTTTAGTTGGAAATGACAAATCTAATCCAGCTTTTAAGCAATGAACCTATAGAAGGAACACAAAAAAAAAACCAAAACCACTGTCATTAATACTACCTTCAGACTTAATCCCAAAAGATTACAAGGGCAGCACAAGTTTCCTATCATCTAAATGATTATGCCTACATAAAAAGATACTCAGTTTACCTTTAATCCAGCTAGCTTTACAGTTCTGCATTATAAAAGCACATGAATTCAAGGGGGTGGGGGAGTATGTGTGACAGGAAGAAGAAGGACAGAAGGGTAAAAATAAGCACATTCACTAGTTCTGCAAGAGAAACACAACATAATACATGGAACTGAAAAGTAATTGTAATAAACATCGTGATCCAAGAGAAAAGTTTAATATTACAGTAAATACAAAACCACAGAAAAGCTGCAATACAAGTCTGAGACTATATGCAATGTACAGTACTGATCCACAGCATCTGAGAAACACACCTGTTTGGATGATTCAGATGTGAAACTGGGATGGGTTAGGAGAACATCCATATCGCCACTTGAATCTGCACCTAGGCAAGAAAGAAGCGAAGAAAAACCCTTCTGTGTGTGGCGAAGTATACTAATGGTGGTAAACATATGCCTTACCTCTTCCTGTAAACACATTTTTCTAGCAGAAAATGGTCACTATTGGAAATAATACCAAAACAAAACAACTTAAAGTAAAAGAATCTTGTTTTTTCATCAAAAAGTTTATATTCCACATAGCTAAGAAAATATCCAAAATTTTCTTGCTGTACTCTGTAGCAATGAAGCACAGATGTTGTTAATTCAAAAACAAAGCAAATCACATTACAACACCCTACTCTTTATGGGGTAAGGGTGGAGAAGCAAGGATTTATGTGGGTGTCTCATCACTGAACTAGCTAGTCAAAACAATATTAACAGGAAAGGCTAGGTTCCAGCACAGACTCTGCCAAGAAGAACAATATACATAGTTACTCGCCTTGTTTACTCTAGCCCAAAATAAAGATAACAAGATCACAGAGTACCAACCTCGCCTAAAACTGCCACAGACTGTAGCAATATAGTTTGCATCCAGCTTCTTTATCTCTTTCAGCACAATTTCCTATGCAAAAAGGAAACAAGCGTGTTTAGAGGTGTCAGTCATTCACTGGCCATTAGTACCTCACATTCTTAAAGCGATTCTTACCTGCATTTGCAGCATTTCTTCCCTTGGGATTCTTTTCTCAAAATCTTCGAAGTATCTGCAAATATAAAAATAGAAGTATCTGAAAGAGTGGCAGGGGCAGCATCTTAAAATTTTAGTCAATTAAATGTTTATCAGAGGTAAGAGTACTAACTTACACTACTGTCACATCACAACAAGCTCCTGAGTCTCATCAAACATCTTAGAAAACATCTTGCAAGGTGACAGTAAAAACTCACAACTGCGAGTCTAACAATGCTCAGAACATGGTTTCAGTATTTCCACTGTATACAAAGAGCTGCTATGAGGTGCGAGTATTGTCGTATAACCAATTGGTTAATATTTACATAGCTCTCTGAAAATACAAAAGGCTCCTGACAAATTTCAGCCCTCCAGCAAGCAGGAGGAACAGGTCCCTTGCCCATCTCCTTGTCAGAGATGATCTATGTTGGAAGGAGCTAAATGGAAGCTCACAACTCAAATACATCTCCAGATATATTTGGCTTCCACTGTAAAATTCAGATTGTCATAATGTTGCTTGACTGTGGAGCAAAAGAGGGC
This sequence comes from Pseudopodoces humilis, assembly GCF_049639895.1. Classification (NCBI taxonomy): domain Eukaryota; kingdom Metazoa; phylum Chordata; class Aves; order Passeriformes; family Paridae; genus Pseudopodoces; species Pseudopodoces humilis. The sequence continues at coordinate 3,543,723 of NC_142229.1, forward strand.
AAGTGAAATACCATTTTGCTTTATTTGGTTCACTTGCAGCTTCAGACAAACACAGCTACAGCTCTTCCAGAACCACCACACCAAACAGACACTCAACAAGCAGCAGTCAAGCTGATGAATACAGAGGGATAAACACACATTCCGTGCAGCATTCTCAAGTTCAGATATTCAAAGGTCTTACCTTGTTCACAGCACATTAAAAAAAAAAGCCTGGGCCACTTCTCTGCAGATTGTGAAGAAACAACACCATAACCTCACTAAAGTGATTCTCCATGAGCTAACTGAGGAAGTCACTTGATATTAACTTCCCTATGAATGCAGACTAAGAATTCAAACCCCAATGAAACAAGAGCTCTAAAAAACTGCTGAAAAGCATGGAGAGCATAGGGAGAAGAGAATCTTACTCAGCCTGTGTAACCTGACATTACATCCTGGTGTCTGAAGGAGTCATCAAAAACACCGAGCACTTGTACCCGAGAAAGCTTACTTCAGCCCAATTCGCTGGTGATGGGTCAGCTTGTGTTCAATTTTTCTTAGATCTAGAAAAGAATATCCAAACAAAATAGTTAACTGAGGACTAAAAATCTTACAGTAAGTTTCTACCAATGCAAAGATGACACATGTATAGGATACAGAATGAGAATATAACCTCGAAGGAGGGAATTTCAAACTACATGCATAACAGCTGATAGAAGAACCACAAATGCACAGAGCACTTCTGATAAAAACTTAACAGACCACCAAAGAGCCAAAATCCTTGTTACCATCCACGTAACCTGCATATACTTTACTTTGGATATGTGTGAAATGCCTTAAGCCTGTGTACTAGCTTTATAATCTTATACACCTTTCTCAAAGCCTAGGGCATATATGCCACCACAGTACCACTGTAGAAAAGACAGCTTGACAGAAAAAAAGATTACTGGAATGTGAATCGAGGTCCCATATTTACACTTACCTTCTAAAGTCTTAATTCCTTCCTCGACAAACTTCCTAGCAGCAGCAGGACTGCAAAGAGACAAGGCAACCTGGCATCAGAAACAATAAGAATCTTACAGCACTGAACAGGACATTCAAATTATTTATAACTGTCTAGGTTTTTATAGGCCAAGACTGAAGCAGCTTGTGACGCTTACATCTTTCCAGCATACGCATTTTCAGTTTATGCTTTTGGTCAGCAGAGATCCAAAGGTTGGCCTGCACATTTTTTAGCACTGATAAAACTATATGCTGATGTATAATTGTAAAAAATTAAATAAATCACACCAAACAGGCAATATTGCTTCACACAATAATACCAAATGCATGGTAACACTGCAGCAGTGTTCTGATGGGCTTTTTGTTTGCTTGTTTTTGTTTTGTTGCGTGCTTCAAGGCTCTGCTTCTCCTTTTACAAAAACCCCAAGGCCAGAGTCTCACTTCCACTTTTGTCAGACTTTCACAGTTCCATTCTTGACCTGCATCTCTCTCCTTCCCCTCTCAGCTTGCACACAGGAGCGTCCCACTTCCACTCCTGTACCACAAAGTCCATAGTTCATGATTCTATATTCTTTTGTCTCATTCGATCCTGTAATTACGACTACGGTGTATCAGTGTAGACATTACATCAAGAGCTCAGGCTCATTCTCTTCATTATGCGCAATCACCCACATACTGGTCCTAAGTCTATCAAATGAACAGGAGAAGGGAAAAAAAACCAACCAAAAAAAGCCCAAGAAACTTTTACCCAATGCCAGTGACTCGTGTCAGGAGATTGATGGAAGCACTTGTATCATCTTGTCGAATCTACAAAAACAAAGCAATGCAACCCAAATCCTTCTTTACTCCATTTGCAATAAACAAACAAAAAAGAAGCCTTGAGAAGACAAAACAGCTTAGTCAGACTCTGGTTTGAAGGTTCACTATAAGTCACTGCAAAATAATACCAAGGGTAGTATGGCATATAATAATAATGCCACACATAACTAGCTTGAAAACCGCCCAACTAGCAAACAGCAGGCCTAAAGCATGAAACTCATCAGCCTTCCAGTAACAGAATTCCACTTCTGACAGAAGACCTGCGCATGCTGATTATGTAAGCTAAAATATTTTCAGAACTAGACAGTTTTCTGGCTTTGGCTAAGCCTCTCAATCCTTGATTTCTATTTACCATACACTCTTGTGTTCACCACTCCTAAGACTCTCTAGGGACAACAACAGAATTGTGCAAAGCAAGCAGGCTACTTTGCAAGTCATTGAGAAAAACAACTATTGAGAAACACAAAACAAGAGAAAGAAACCCACCTTTTCCAACTTGCGTAGTTTTCCAGTGGACAAGAACTCATCTATCTTTTCAGCTATTTTAGCACCTACTCCATCCTAAATATTGGAGGGTGAATACAAACAAGTTAATTTCAATGACTTAAAGTCATTCTGTGTGGGAAGCGAGGAAAACTCCCTACAATTTAGAGTCCAGAAAGAACTATGGGACACCTAAGACTACAGTAAAATATTGGACCATAAAAGAGCACAAGAATTCAAGGGTACAATATAAACGGCATAAACACTGTAACACAAGGGCTGCATCAAGTTTCCCCGAAGGAGGAAGTTTGAACAAGGCTTTGATTCTTACTGCTCAAGATCTCTAAATTAACAAAGGAGTAAGAGAGCAAAGGGGAAAGATATTTTTACAGGCCGAGACTGAGACGGCATGCCCAGTTCCAGCTCTGACACCCCCCACAGTGGCCACACCTTGTCCCCGTCCCCGAACTCCGACTCGGATACCGGAAAGAGGCGCTGGTAGAAGCGGGGCTGCACCCACGCTTCCCAGGAACCTCCGGCACCTCGTCCCCGCTCCGGCTGTCCCAGATTCTCCCGCCGGCCACCCGGGCACGAGCACCTACCAGCTTTTTGGCTTCCGCCCCGCTCTGTATCTTGCTCGGATACCGAGAAATGACCGAGGCCGCTTTCCTGCGGAACAGCGTGGGTCAGCGCCCGAATGGGCCGGGGCCCGGGACGGCGGCGCGGCGGGAGGGAGGCGGTTACCTGTACGCGTTGTACTTGTGGATGGCCCGGTTCACGTTGCGCTCGTAGTTGGCCAGCTCTGCAAGAGAACCGCGGTGAGAGCAGCCGTGCCGCGGCCCTGCCCACCCACGGAACCGACAGAGCGCACACACCTACCGGTGAGGAAATCGGTGATGCCCTCGTTGGGGCTCTCCTGGGGAGCTTTCCGCTTGCTCATGGCCGGCACCAGCTCCGAGCGCCCGCGGGAGCTTCGGGCAGCGATCGCAGGGAGGCGCTTCCGGCAGTGGCGTCACGGCGCGTCCGGTCTCGGTCCGGGCGGGGCCGCAGATGCCGGAGAAGAGCGGCAGGAAGTCGGTGTGCCGTGTTACAGGCCCTCCGCACGGCTTGACGTCATCGTAGCTCCTCTTACCCGAGTGTCATAGGCTTCGGGTGTCACCACCCGCGTCTCGAATATCCGTATTTGCCGACCCAGCCCCGCCTCACAATCCTCTTTTCACGCACAGCACACGTGTGTCTGCCTCACATATCTGAGATTTTTGGCCAGTCTGCTTTAGCGGCACTGTTCCAGGCTGTATCGGCAGCTGTGGTGTTATAAATGAAATTAGAATTTTGACAACTAAGTCCCTTGAGTTAATAACAGTTCAATTAAAAATTAATAAATTTAGTAAATTGAATAGTAATTTGGTATAAAACAATACAGTTTAGTAAAAATTACAATTTATATATATAATGTGCCAGTAATTAAGTATGATTAAAGCATAAGCAAAACCGACTGGGTTATGGGGAGGGCTTGTTACCCCACCACCTCACGTACAAAACCAACCCGGGTACGGAGGCTTCCCACCCTGCCTCACGTACAAAACAAAGCACTTTAAGCTAAACTTATATACTGCGCACTTATACGTATTCATTAATGTTTCCCATAAATTTCCTATTTCCGGCGTTTCCGATTTTACGCCACTATTCTTCACGGCGCATGCTTCACTCGTTGTTAGAGGGTCTTCAATCTTCTTTCCGTGGTCTTTTGGCAAAGGCTTCTCCTCTTCCTCGTCGTCCTTTGGATAACCTTACAGGTTTGCGCATGCGTACTAAGCGTTGTGTTATGTAAGTCCACCAATCAGTCCCACATTTACTGATCTTTATGCCCAATGCCTAAAGTCGCTCCAACCTTGTCCATCCCAAGGCCACCCTCGTCCCGGGACATCACCCATCCTCCAAACTACATCCTGTACCTCAATCCCAACATGCAACATCTGTAAAGGGGTGCATCCGCCCTGTCATTTGATTGCTTCCAATAACAACTTTAATAACAGTTACAATTTAGGTAGCACAAATCAATTACATTTATTACATGTGGTATAATACCAAAGTAACCCAGTTTCAAAATACTAGACTACCGAGTTCCAAAATACCAAAATAATCCAGTTTTACAATACCAGAATATCATGTTTCAAAATACAGCCGCACAACCGGTTTGTAAAACCAACACTTCCTCCTCTTCCTCTTCCCCAGTAATCAATGGGTCAGCTTTCCAGGGCTTTGAGCACTCCCAGCTGCACCCACCCAATGGAAACGGTTTAAGATAATGTTATTTAAGGATAATTTGGAGAAAAAGCATTTCTACACAGGAACTCACACAGATCCCATTGGCTGCCCACATCTATTCCTCTCAGTGTTAGCGTTCAGGAACACACATAATCACATATTGATTATATGTAGGTGCTTTATTGAAGCGCACAGAAACCAGGGATATCAGCAACCCAAATCTAGCTCCATCGTCTTTGTCCAAAATGCACATATTTATACAATTTCAGCTGTAGCAGTAATCACTATAACAACCTCATCAATATTTCTTCATTAATATTGCTTCATTAACTTTATCTGTATTGCTTCATGAGAGTTAGCTCATCCTTGTACAAACATGTACGAACCTTATCCCTGGGTGGGTATCTTTGAGACCCCCAAGTACCAGTTCCCGTTACCATAAACATTTCAGCTTGCTAGACCATCCCTAATATCAAGCATTATTGTGGCCTACTTCTACGTGATTTTAAGAAACATTTTCAGAAACATCTAATCCCAATAGTAACGTATTTCCCCCCTTTGAAAGTATTTCACTTTACTATCATAAGTGTAATGCTTTCACTGTATACAGTCCTTTTCTTCTGAGTTTATACCTGATGTTCATCTTTGAATCCACAGTTGTCGTAAGCGTTGTTACACTCTGGAGGACTCGGAGATGACAAATGTGGATGTGGATCTCTGTCCCGTGTCAGTGCCTTTATTATCTTCTTGTTCCAGGATACTCTTTTCTTTATCTCTCCTTTCAGAACTGCATAGATTAACCAGATTGCTAAGAACACAATCAGTAGGATTATCAGACTCTCAGTAATAGATTTGATCCATGAGCTTACATTCCATCCTTCTTGCAGTATAAATGGTCCCAAGAACCACCAACACCCCTTTCCATCTCCCCCAAGTCTCACCCAAATTCTCTCCAAGCCACACAGCTCGGCCACTACCTCCAAAACCCCCTCACAGACTGCCACAGAAGCCTTCCAATCCCCCTCCCTGCACCACAAATGGCCCCAAGAGCCACAAAAGCCTCTCCCAGCTCCCCCAGGATTCCCCCAAACCCCCTCCCAGCCCCGCATGGCACAGAGCAGAAGAGGCTGGTGGACAGGAATATCCCCAGCCAGGAACAGCTGCACTTCAGCAGCGATTTGGGCCCTTTGCAGGGCACATCCCAAAAGGTGAAAACCCAGGCCAGGGACTGGGACAGACAAACAGAATTCCTGGAGAACAGATGGGCTCAGGTGGACACATTCTGCCAGCACAAGTATGAGATTGCGGCCCCATCTGCCCGGCCTGGGCAACCCCACAATGCCCAATCCTCCCAAAAAATTCTGTGAACTAACCCCAAATTCACCCCCAAATCCCGGTAAAATGGTGCCGCTTTAGATCCCTTTACTTAATTTATTTTTACCCCGGTTCTGGACGTTTCAATGCGATAAAGATGGAAATTATTCAGGTAGGAAAACATCTCCAAGATCATCCAGCACCGCTTGATGCCACCAGAAGAAACAATTGGACAGAGCACACAAGATCTTTTTAAGGCGTAAAGCTAAGAAATCAGATCTTAATGAATTTCTAATGTTGATTTGACTACTGATGGATGTTCGTGCCCTTGTGTTCATCCAACCCTAATGTTTGCCTCTGGGAAACCAGGAGAAAGTGGAGACCACTGGCCAGGTGTCTTCCCAATGTGGGTCACCGGGAATGTGAGCCACCAGGGCTCTGCCCAGTGTAGGAGATAGAGTTGGAGCAGCGCATGAAGCTCTTCCTGTAGTCATGGCGTTCTCAAGGCTTCCCTTACCGGTGGCTCCGTTGGTGATGGGTCAAGGATGAGCTCCAGGAGAAGCTCTTCCCACACTGGGGACACTCGTAGGGCCTCTCCCCAGTGTGGATGCGCCGGTGGGCGGTGAGGTTGGAGTTGTGCTTGAAGCCCTTCCTGCAGTCAGGGCAGCGGAAGGGCCTCTCATCCGTGTGAATCCGTTCATGTATGAGGAGATCTGAGCTGGTGTGAAACCTCTTCCCACACTCCGGACACTCGTAGGGCCGCTCCCCAGTGTGGATCTTCTGATGGGAGGTCAGGTGGGAGCTCTGGCTGAAGCTCTTCCCACATTCCAAGCACTCATAGGGCCTCTTCCCAGTGTGGATCCTCTGGTGGACAATCAGGCTGGAGCTCTGGATGAAGCTCTTCCCACATTCACCACACTCAAAGGGCCTCTCCCCAGTGTGGATCCTCTGGTGGCGGATCAGGTAGGAGCTCTGCCTGAAGCTCTTCCCACATTCGCCACACTCAAAGGGCCTCTCCCCAGTGTGGATCCTCTGGTGGCGGATCAGGTGGGAGCTGTCTCTTAAGCCCTTGCCGCATTCCACACACTCATAGGGCCAATCCCCAGTGTGGATCATCTGGTGGCGGATCAGGTGGGAGCTGTCTCTGAAGCTCTTCCCACACTCAGGACACCCACAGGGCTTCTCCCCGGTGTGGATCATCTGGTGGCGGATCAGGTGGAAGTTCCGCCCGAAGCTCTTCCCACATTCCAAACACTTGTGAGACTTCTCCCCATCCTGAAGCTGCTCATGGACCACCAGACCGGTGCTCCGGCCACCTTCCTGGTACAGGGTGGGTCTTTCCTCCTCAGAGCACCCCAGGCTGGGGTTGGAGCCCATCCTCCTGTGGGACCTCCGGGGCTTTTCCTCCCCCTCGGATTCCTGCGCCGTGGAGCCACTCAAAACGGCCTCTTCCACGAGGTTCTGCTGTGGGGATTTGTCCTCCCTGGTCTCCATCTTCAGCTCCTTGTCTGGGGGAGGAAGGACAAGGAGAGGATGGGATGTGCCTCTGTGCCAGAGGGAAAAAGGAAGGAGATACACCCACCCGCCATCCCCGGCAGGACAGTGTCGGCAGCGGGGTCATCCTGCAGCCAGGGCCGTGCTGGACTGGGAGATGGAGCAGGAGAGCCTCATACCGAGAGTGACCGGAATTAGACTGCAAGTGACTGGCATCATACTGGGACCGGCCATAATCATATGGGGATTATAGTGGGTGTGATTGGACCTTGACTGGGGATTACTGGCAGCTCCCAGGCCCATGCTGGGAGCCAACTGCATATAGACTGGGAGCAACTAGAAATGACAGGTTGCATGCTGGTGACAACTGGCATGTACTGGGAGTGACTGGGACAATACTGGGGGCAACTGAACCATGCTGAGGTAGCTGGGAGTGCCTGGCTATGACTATAAGAATGCTCAGAGCAGCTGGGATACACGGGGAGCATCTGAGACCGTGCAGGTGGTGACTGGGACCACACTGGGTGCAACTGGGAAGGTGCTGGGGGGAACTGGGACTACACTTGGAGCAACTAGGGGCAGGTGTGAGTGACTGGGACCCTGCTGGGAGATACTGACATCATACTGGGAGTGACTGTGACTACACTAGGGGCAGTATGCTGGGAGAACTGGAAGCACACTGGACAAAAGCTGAAGTAACTGAGAGCAACTGGGACCGTACTGCGGGAAAATTGCATCATAATAGGGAATGACTGGGAGTGACTGGGCTCATGCTGGCAGGACCTGAGATCCTTTCAGGTGGCAAGGGGAAGTCATCAGCATCGTACTGGGACTGACTGGGCTCATACAGGGTGTGCAGAGGAGGAAACTGGAACGCCCACGGAGGGAGGACCTGGGCTCATCCTGTGGCAGCGACTGCCGGCACCGGGAGCCCCGAACCCCTTTCCCGGCCATTCCGCCCCTCCAGCCCCAGCAGCCCCCCGCCGGGGTCCCGGGAATCCCAGGGGTCCCCCCGCCCTCGGGATCCCCGCTTTGGGGCTCTGCTCTCTCTGGGGTCCCGCTCAGGGAAGCCGCGGCTCTCCCGGGGCTCCCCAAAACCACTCTCCCCACGTGGCGCCGCAGAGCTCGGGGGGGCCCGGCCCGGGAAGCCCAACCCCCACCGCGGGGGGGCCCGCATCCCCCCGGCCCCGCCACCGGGACCCCCCAGAAACACCTCCCGGGGACCCCCGATCTCCCCCCGAGGGGCATCTGCGGCTCGGCTGCGGAGCCCTGCGATCTCCACACATCTCCCTCCAAAAGCCCCAAACCCAGGGACCCCCGGAGTATTTGGGGCGAGCTTCCCCTCCCCGGGCACCTGCGGGATGGCGGGCGATGATCCCGGGGGGGCTGCGAGTTCAGGCGGCACCGGAGCCGTGCGGATCCCTCCTCTCCTCTTTTCCTCCGTGATCCTATTGCTGCTCCGCCTCTTCCTTCCCTCATCCTCCTCCTCCTCGGTTCCCGAAGTCCTCGCGGCCCTCGGGAGAAGCGGGGATGGAGCCGGGACAGGTCGGGATGGGCGGCGCGGGGATCTCTCGGCTGCTCCCACCCGCTGGGGGCGGGGGAACCCAGCCCGGGGAAAAGGAGAGGGAAGCTGGGAAAAGTGGGGGTTGCAGGTCCAAACTGGGGCCCCTGCGGGGTCCCGAGTGGAGCTTTCAACTTTCCCCTTTTACCTTGTCGCACCCTCTCCTGAGCCCCAGAAAAGGGAGGCGTATTTCGAAAAACAGGGGTTTAAACTGAGGGACGAAGCTTCCTTTTCCATAATTGCCCGTGTTCAAACTGAAGAGAAATCCGCTTCCCCTGCAATTTTGACGGTCTCAATTGGAGGTAAGTCTACCTTTCCCGTGCTGTTAGGGGTATTAAATGATAGGGAATCCCCATTTTCCATTATTTTCCACTTTAAGTGGAAGGGCAAACCCTTGATGATGCTTATTTATAGGTCTGAATTAAGGGAAAAATTCCTCCTTTTCCCTCACTGGAGAGATTGATAGTGAGGAAAACCACTCTTTCCCCAATATTTTTAGGGGGTTAAATTAAAGAGGAGAAACCCTTTATTTGCCACTGAATCGGTTTAAGTGGAGTTAATTAGTTTAAGAAAAACCCTATTTGCTTATTTTAAAGGGTTCAGTTGAAGGAAGTTCTGCTTCTTTCAGCATTTCAAGGGTTTAAAGCTGCATTTCAGGGCACTTCTATCCATGCCCTGGCACTAAATATTTCCAACGGGAGCGAGCCCAGTACGTACGTAATGCTAATGCCACCCAGAAGTCTATTATTTTTCTTATTTTCATTTATAATTCAGAGAGCCCTGATTAGAGGTCCCAATGAGACTTACACCATTCATGTCACTAGTATTCTTCTCCACCCTAATCAATCACATGGGGAGTGCTACTTAGTAATCACTAAGGAATAATTATGCAAGTCCACAAACTATCCAACTTATCTAGCTACACTGCCAAAACACAAGGTTTTGCTTCTTACTGGCTTTTTACTCCGTTGCTCTAAATAGTTGTAGCAAAAAAAGAAAACGTTGGCCTTTTCCTGAAGAGTTTTCTTCTGCATGGAACCCCTTACTCACCTCAAATTTAAGTCAGAGGAGCAAAACAGCTGCAGCTCCTCTGAGGGCTTTTATACCTGGTGGGATTTGCCGCCTCCCTTTTCCCAGGCATCGTGGGAAAAAGAGGCAGGCTCAATCAGGGGTATATTAAACCCCGGGTGTGCTAAGGGTCATTATTCCCTCCTAGGGAATCAGCTGGGATAAAGAGCTGTTCTCTGATTTCAGTGAAGAGAATCTTTTGGCTTACTTAAGCCTGCTCTCAGCAGGTACTTTTTGGGTACCTAAAGTAACAGAGGCTTTGAAGACAGCTTGAAGAAAATAGTATTAAACACAGGGAGCGTATTTAAGTTCATGATTTTGGATTGTGGGTTTTAGGGTCATAAGGTGCTTTTGTAATGACTTTTCTTCTTGGGTTTTTAAGGGTGATTGCAATGTCCTCAGGATTTAGATCAAGTAGGATACTTCAGATTCTCTCAGCAGATTCATCACGTCACAAAAGGAACCAGCCCCTGTGGCAGCTTTCCCCAGCACCCGATCACTCTCCTGCATGGATTTGCATCAGAGAGATAAGTCAAGGGCTGTGATTGCAGAGGGGATCAAAGCAGGGCGGTGGGTTAGGACACACAGCAGTTAGGGGTTTTGCGTCAGCTGTGGGGAGGAGGAGGTTCAAGAAGCAGCCCCTTAGGTCACACTGAGGGAAAGCCTCACTTTGGCTCACAGTGTTGAGGTATGCAGGGCAGAGCAGTCCTAGGGTGTGTTGTGTCACTTGTCTGTTGTGCTTTCTGTGCCTGCTGTCCATCTTATGTTGTATGTCTCTTGCCTTAGCCCTTCTAGGGGCTTATCGGAAACCTCAGTGTCATTCTTAGCATCTCCCCGTTCCTTGGCCCAGTGCCAACACCATCAAACCTTTGATTTGAGAGCGCAGACACGCATCGGAATGGCCTTTCTCTTTAGAAGCATGAGTTGGGTGTCTTCTTAGGTCTTGTTCTGAGCTGTATCAACAGCTATATGCAGCAATGTTTCTTTACAGTGGATAAGGACTTGTACCGATTCAAAGGCAGGCAGAGGATTCCAGCCACAGGATTCTCAGGCATCTATCTCTGCGGTTCTTGGAACAAGTTGTACCGTTAGCATCTTTTTCCTCCAGGGTTGTCTGAGCCTGGCAGGCTCGCCTTCGGTCCCTCCTCGGTCATCTCGTTCAGCATTCTCTTGGTCTTCGTGAAGACTCACTTGTCTCAGAGAGATCTCTCCCTATTGTGCCCCCTCATCTTCTGTCTCACGCTTCATGGGTGTCTGGATTTGGTCAGGAGCTGCTCTGCTCTGCTGCCTAGCCAGGTTGTAGGTGTTTAAGGACAAATCCTGGGCGCTTGTAATTGGAAATTTGTAATACGGGCTGTAGTTGGAGTCCAGGTGGTATTCTTATGTTGACACAAGTTGTCTGGAGCTGTAAAGTTACCCTGCAGCACTTTGACGTTTATCTTTCTTTCAGATGCAGATGGATTAAACCTCGTGGCAGAGCGCCCCATCCCAGATGAGGGGGTTCCCCTGAGAAGGTCAGTCAAGGTTTTTCTTTGCAGCAGAGCTGCAAATGGTCACCGTGTTACAGCTCTGTTCTTTATTTTTAGGAAGTAAAGCTGGATAGGAGCAGTCATGTTGAAGCAGGCAAGGTGAGCATTGATAGGTAGACAGATGCAATTGTGCTTGCTGGGGTCTCAGTTTCTGGTGTAACTGTAATCTCTTGTTGTTTTATTTTAGGTGGTCTACTTGTAAGATGTCTGTCATGGAGTTACTTTACCTTTAAGAAAGTTTAAGTTGCTGGGAACTGCCTGGAGTCTTTTCTCCTGACCAATTATCGGTCATTGCTGAGAATTGACAGCATTTTAGGCCATTGAAAAGTGGGATCAACTTGTGAACCCTACCTTAAAGTGTAAAACCAGAGCTCTCTTGGTTCTCTTTGTTTCCTGGCTGGGAAGGGTGGCAGAGCTCCAGGCCTCCCGTTCCCTGCCCAGGCCATGCGGCCGGGCGGGGACTGGGCTGGGCCCAGCGTCTCCCGGCCGGGGGATGCGGGCCCTGCGGAAGGTTTTCTCCGGGCTCTGGCCGGGCTGGGCCGAGCCGATCTCTGGCTCGGCTGCAGGTTTTTTGCTGTAACTAAATTCACTAGAAACTGCTGAGTGAAGAAAGAGAAAGGCTCTAGACCTGCAGCGGGCTGGGCACAGCGACTACACTCTCCAGAGCAGCCATGAGGAACTTTCCATCGCAGACGGCTCCAGCTCCTGCACCGGCCGAGGCCACAGAACTACCTACAACAGCCTGGGCAAGATTTTAACTCTTTCATTACCCAGATGAGACTTGCGGATTAATCTTTTTATCCAGAGAGAGAAAAAGAGAGTGATCAACATGAAAAGAGACTTTATAAACTACCAGTGACAGGAAAGAAAAGAAGCTTCAGGAAAAGGTAGAGAATTAAGAAGATGCTTTAATTAAGCTGAAATATCTTTCTGTTAAAACTATGGAAATGGACAATAACGTCTTGAAAACACTCCTTTAATTCATGACAGTATATAGGGAGGAATAGAGTGTTCAAAGTGTAAATTTGAGTAAAAAGTAGAGTAATTATGGTACAGTGAAGTGCTGGAAGATTTGAAGCCTTGAGAGGCAATGAGACAACTGTTTTCTAGTGAAGCTCACAGAAACAGATGAAGAAGACTTTTTGCCTTTGAATATCTTATCCTTAAAAATCCCATCCCTAGACTCATGGCCCATACACACTTCAGAGTGATGTGAAAATGGGAGGAGTGGGCTCTAATAATAGCAGCTCTGGGCAGCTAACATTAGGGCAATGGAAAACTATAACAAAAATAGTTTTTCTTGTGAGAAACTCCATAAATTAACAGGAAGAAACTTCTGTTTCTCTACAAAGACTGATGAAAAGACTGTAGCAAGAATTGGGACTGTTTTAACCATCAAAGTTCCAAAGTTTTTGTCTCTTTTGTCATGTGAACAAGGGAATAGTGGGTAGACAGGGGATGAAAAGGTTTTTCTGGAAGTTTATTCTGGTGTTCTTATTATTGTAGTTTGTCAATAAATATTGAGAGACCGCCAGCTATTCACCAGTCTTCACAGAAGTAATTGTGAACGCCGTTTATTTCTATCTTTAGCACACCTTTTATAGGGTTTTACAGGGTCTGCGGGCAGAGCAAGCTACTATTGGCTAACACACACAGTTTACATTTTTTCTCCTACACACAAGAATATTGTTTTGCTTTACTCTCTCTTCTGCATGAAGGTTTCAAGGACTTTAGCCTTTAATATCATGACTTATTTCAAAGGCTGGTTTGTGCACACAGGCCTTTACTAATATATAAAATATAGCAACAATTCCCCCTTTCTCTTTTTGCACAAACTAGGCTTTGGATAAGATAACATACAACTTAGACTCTCATTAATACTCAATCTCAATTAATACTATACTAAGACATCTCAATTAATACTATAAGTAAAGTCCGTCCCCCTTCTAGCACAAGAGACCTCAACCATCCAGTGATGCCCCAGCTGGCAAACCAACTTCCAATGGGGTCACTATCTTCCTTCAGGGCACGTAACACATCCTGTAGCTGTTGTAGTTGCTTCTGGATGGAAACTGAATGATCAGTAAGATTCAAACAGCACATGCCTTCAAATTCCTCACAACCGTGTCCTTGCGCTAAGAGTAAAAAGTCAATTGCGGCTCGATTTCATAATACTGCATGATGTACGCTACTCACATGGGCTGAAAGCTCACTTAACATTTTGGATGTTAAATTCAATTCTTCCTTAGTCTAGCAAGTGAGCCTTTTTGGAGTTGCTAGGCCTTAATTCATTCAAGCTTCACTTTGACTGTTTGATGTTCTTCATTTTGCTAGCTATATTCAACAATTGATGTAAGCTTGGGTGGAACAAAGTTAGTTTCTCAAGATAACAGGGTCCTCTGTGGATTAGCAGGAATCTAATTCCATGCTCTATCTCCACAGATTAAGAATATGGAATTAGGTAATTGCTTTGGTAATTGTCCTGTGAGATTGCACCACAAATAAAGGCTTTAGTTTCAATGGTAGTAATGAGATCAGCTATAGGGTTGACTGCAGCTCAGTGCTACATTACTTTGTTAGAATGACTTTTTGTCGGGGGTTCAAACATTATCCATCCACCTGAGGTATTGGTGGAACTTAACAAATCTAATTCTTCTCAGGGTTGTAACATTGAGAACTTTGGTAACTTTTGCTTGCCAGCAGGCTTCAAGTTGTCTTAATGTGAAGCCAACAGTGCGACTGCACTCTTGCAACATTGCCAATCGATTTAGTCGAGTCTCATTACTAATTAAACCTTTAAATGCTGGAGGATCCCATTTAGGGACTCCCATGAGACAGGTGCGAAAGGATCTCCAGGTGTGGCTAGGCTCAAACACATTGACCTTTGGCCAGTCCAATGTGCCAGAGTGACCCATATGTTCTGCTGCTTTTCGATGTTAGTTAGCAGACAGTTGGTTGGGACTATACACATCACAATTACCATAAGCAATTTGTTCCATGTAAATGACATCATATTTGCAAACTCACAGCTAAAACTTTAACGTTAAATGAACTTTCAAAGATGCTTACACTAGCTCTTGAAGGGGGAATACTTATACTTTATACTAACATAACAATTACTACACAGGCTAAACTCTTTATCTTAAGCTATTATCTAACTACCTTTAACACACGTGCTCTGGTATATACGTAGTCTAAGCGTGAAAGCAATTTGCTGAAAGGGTAAACACACAACTACAATTTGCTTTATATGCAGTTAAATGGAGTCTCTACATTTCTTAGATCTTCTACAGAATTTCTCTAACACGATTCAGTCCTGGAACGTTCACTGCTCCCGTGATGTCAGCTGGCAGTTGATCAGTGACTGAGGGCTTTGATGTTCAAGTTGTTCTTCAGATCCTTCTAAATCTTAAAACAAAGGATACCTGAAAAATTGGTAGAGACACAACATCATAATAACAACATAAAATTTCTGTTGGCAACTGTCTGTATAGTGTTCAGACACAACTGTGTCCTGACAGGTCCACTTCTGATCCATGTCTGGAGTACCAAGGCTGTGTGATGACGTCTCTGTTCACTGGATCTCGTGTGTCCAGAGGCAGACAGTCTGGTCAGATGGACAGGTGACCTTCTTGAACCTGCCAACAAAACACAGACACTTCTCTCCTTGAAGTTAATGAATTACACTAATCAAATGCTTTTAGGGCATCCATTTCCCCCGTTTTCTTAAAAAAAAATAAAATGAGTTGTACTTCTGTTATAAACATCAACATCAGCACAAAACCATATACACAATTAATAAGAACTCATACCAGTTAAAAATCAATTAAATCATAAACATTATTAATAACATATGTAATATAAAACTACTATTAATTACTAAAACACTGCACCAGCATCCCATAGTTAGCAAACAAACAGAAACAAAAAAATCAGTGAAGGATTGGATAATCACCTCCGGAAATGATTCTCCAAGCCCACTTCAAAATTGATCCAGCTGTCATATCAATAGGGTCAAATTGTTGAGTCAAAAAGTGACTCAAATACTGATTTGGTGCAAAAAACATCTGGATCTGCTGGCAAACATTCCATCCAGGTAAAGTCAAGGCTTGGCCAGGGCCTTAGACTTTAAACTGGAAAGATGCCTCTTAACTAATTTCTAAAACAAGGTTCTCAATAGTAGCAGCTATGAGATGCTTACAGCACAGCAAACTGTTAAAATGCATTTGTACAAAGCAAATGATCAGGAGCCTTAGGTACCAGACCAATTAAACCATTCAGCAGTTGGTTTAATCTGAAGCCTCCCCCATGGCAGCTGATCCTCAGCAATGGTACATCTTAAAATTCTGGAAACACTGAAAAATAAGAAAGCTATAACAAACAAAAACTGCAGAGATTGCAACAACCAATAGAACTCCCGGTGAAGTCAAGGGTGTCACAGACTGCATTCACTTCTATCCACAAGCAGGTGTTCACCAGTGTTCCATCACTGCTGTTTCAGTTGTGGCTGTCTTCATCTCTCTAGGAAAATAACTATACTTTGCAATTTAAACAAGTGTCTCCAATAAAACATAAAACAATTTAAATTAAACAATATTTAAACCTAACAATAATTATTTATAACAAAAGGAAATAACAAACTTAACCTTAAAAGAATATCTAAGTTAGGAAACTTAAAAACATTCAAGCCTAAACATTATAAATCCTGACTTTTCTTAATTCTATTAACACTTAATCTATACTAAATAAAAACATAACTTAATCTTATTCTGTTACTACAAAAAAGCAACTAAAAGTTTGATATATACCTTTTAAACACAATATAACAGTAACATGGATTCACTATAGAGATTATAAAAATGTAGCAAATCCATCACAATTCTATGTCATCTAGCTTTGAGAATAACCCACAATAACTGCAAATGTCACTAAAAATACATATTCATAACAGGAATTTACCTAGTATATGCTTAAATTGGTTAGGATTTTAAAGTGCAATTTTCTAGAAAAAAACCACAACAACACAGGATTTGGCAGGTTGCCATTTAGCTTTTGTAGCACTTTTCAAGAACATCAAGTCCAATATTTAAACTAAAACCCAAAATCCAAATTGGTGTATATGCAGTTATATGTGTTTTCTATAACAAAAGAACTCACATTAAAATTACCTTATTAAAGTTGTGGAAAAAACCAGCAAATAGATAATATATACTTTAACTTAACTTTGTCTTGTACGGTAAAGTTCTCTTAACTAATTATTTTTTAAACCACAAATCTCTTTTGTAGATAACATTAATTGGAAGGTTTTCCTAGAAGCTGTAAATCATACCATGTTTAAACCTTGGGTTCTAAAACCAATTATTGCAAGGCAACTTCTGTTAAACACTTTTTTTTTTTTTTTTTTTTTTAACCTTCAAAGAACCACAATGATTTCTCCAGTAAAACTCTAAAAACTGCAATTGCATAAACTCATAATTACTTAAAACACAAAATTAACTCTAAAAGGGTATATAAAAACATTTTGAAAACAATAAATCATGACTTTTTAACAAACTGGGTACTATCCCAGTGCTTTGTCTTAGAGAGGGAGCAGGGGGGGGGTGAACTGCCCACCCTGCTGCTGCTGCAGCTCTGCTCTTATCTTTCTTCACATTCTCTACATACTCTCGCAGTGAGGAAAAACGGAGAGAAAGAAAAAAAAACCTCACAAAGTTAACTTTAACAAATGCAGTTTTTTCTCTCAATCTCTCTTGTTGTTCGCCGATAGAGGAAAAGAGGGCACGATTTTACAAAAGCAGGCGATGTTACACGAAAAGTCTCTCACGGCCAGGTGCTAACAGCGGCGATCATTGCAGCTTATCAGTGTGGCCTTGGAACTTTTCTTGCGCTGCTTCTACCCCGAGGGTGCCTTTGTTCTCTGCACCCACCTCAGTGCTCCCCCATGTCCCGCTGGTTCGGGTGGAAACCAGTCTAAATTTGGCTTCTTTTCTTCCAGGGTAGTAAAGATGGAACTTAAATAATATTGTAATGTTAAAAGTGACTCCAAAAATGAAGCAAATATTTCTGGATGTATCACATCCTGCCATAACTGAACAGATTCTGTTCATTGTTTCAGCGTTCACTGTGGAACTTTTTTTTCTCATTATTTTCTTCTCTTTAACTCTCCCTCCCTCTCTCCAAGGGCAGCATAGATAGGAGTGCTTGCCCAGCAGTGGGAGGTAAAGGCATCTGCTGCTGTGACGCAGGTAGAATTACGGGGCTCACAGCCTCAGCATATCTCGCTTTTCTGTTTGTTTTTTTTTTAAGGTATTAATTACAATCTGCCAAGTTCGACCAAGAGACACAGTGTCCTTGCTCTTTTCCGTAATTGCCGTTTCCCATATCAGCCAATATATCAGTCCGTTCTTTCACTGCAAAAAGCAGTGTGGGCACTGCAAATGCCCATGACAATTAGCCCATATAATGAGCATATCCAGGTCCTTTTCCCTGGCTGCTCCGCCTCGTTTAACGAGGATGCAGAGAAGCAGTTTATCCGCCGCTGCGAATTCCAAATCCATGCTAGCGGTCCGCGGCAGGGGGGAAGGTTGCTACCCTTCTACAACGCCCCTGCCTTCGGACTCCCCCAGCGACTCACCCCCATTGATTTGCGAGCCGCCTATCTGGTACTGATCCAAGGCAGCATCTATCTGCACTCAGATCCGCTCCACCAACCTCAGTCCAAGGCTCCGTCTCACCGTGCGTGGATCCACGTGGATCCCCCCTGCCCGCAGGGTGTCCCGTTCGGGGCGCCAAATATTGAGAGACAGCCAGGTATTCACCAGTCTTCACAGAAGTAATTGTGAACACCATTTATTTCTATCTTTAGCACACCTTTTATAGGGTTTTACAGGGTCTGCGGGCAAAGCAAGCTACTATTGGCTAACACACACAGTTTACATTTTTTCTCCTACACACAAGAATATTGTTTTGCTTTACTCTCTCTTCTGCATGAAGGTTTCAAGGACTTTAGCCTTTAATATCATGACTTATTTCAAAGGCTGGTTTGTGCACACAGGCCTTTACTAATATATAAAATATAGCAACAAATAAACTTTCTTTTTTTTCCTTTTAAGTTTTATGCCTGTTTTGCTCTTGTTCTAATCCATATCTCACAGCAAGAAATAAGTAATTTTCTTAGTTATTGGTTTAAAACCACGACAATGTCCCAGCCTAGGATGCTGGAGGACAGGTGCGTCAAGCTCTAAGTGTGTTCTGCTGTTTAAGTCCCTGGTTTGCTGATAATCTTTTGTAAGCTAAGATAAAATAAAAGAACCACATCACGAATCCCACCTTGCAGATCATGACACAAATTGACATCATGGACAGGATTCTGAGAGACAGAAGGGGTTGCAGAGTTGTCTTGCAGTCAGTATCAGGGGAAGGACGTTTTGCTTCAGCTGCCCCTAGCCTGCCACGCCGGTGAGCAGTGTCTAGAAAGCAAGGGAGGCGATTTGAATTTCTCACAAACTGCACATGCCTAGGTGAAAAGCACCCCACACTTGTTTGAGTGCTCTGTCTTCAGAACTTTACAGGGCATCTTTAAGTACAAGAGGTGGGACTGAGTGGTTTTTTTCTGTTTGAAGTCCCTGATTTGCTGATAATCTTTTGTATTCCAAGATCGAATAAAAGAACCACATCATGAATCCCACCTTGTGTGGGTGGGAGAAAAGAGTGCTTTTTTCCTTTCTGTCTTTGCAGGTGTTGCTGCTGCCCTGAGCATGCCAAGGAGCAGAGATGAGCAGGTGAGTTGGCATTTACGTTTTGAGCACCTTCCAGAAGGTCCCGAATCCGTCCCCAGGGTGCTGAGCGCCTTCCAGAAGGTGCTGGATCCGTCCCGAGGGTGCTGAGCGCCAACCAGAAGGTGCTGAGCGCCTTCCAGAGGGTGGTGGATCCGTCCTGCGGGGTTCTAGACTATCCTGCCTGGTGCTGAGCGGTGCTGAGGTTCTCAAGCACCTGGTGGGGTTCCGTACTATCCTGCAGGGTGCTGAGCGGTGCTGAGGTTCTAGATCTCCCTGTGGTTCTGAGCGCCATCCAGAAGGTGCAGGATGCGTCCCAAGGGTGCTGAGCGTATTCCAGAAGGTGCTGGATGCATCCCGAGGGTGCTGAGGGTCTTCCAGAAGGTGCTGGATCCCTCTCGAGGGTCCTGAGCGCCTTCCAGAAGGTGCTAGATCCGTCCCGAGGGTGCTGAGCGCCTTCCAGAAGGTGCTGGATCCGTCCCTAGGGTGCTGAGCGCTTTCCAGAAGGTGCTGAGCGCCTGAGAGAGGGTGCTGGATCCATCCCGAGGGTGCTGAGTGCCTTCCAGAAGGTGCTGGATCCGTCCCGAGGGTGCTGAGCACCTTCCAGAAGGTGCTGAGCGCCATCCAGAAGGTGCAGGATCTGTCCCAAGGGTGCTGAGTGCCTTCCAGAGGGTGCAGGATGCATCCCGAGGGTCCTGAGCACCTTCCAGAAGGTGCTGGATCCGTCCCGAGGGTGCTGAGTGCCTTCCAGAGGGTGCAGGATGCGTCCCGAGGGTCCTGAGCACCTTCCAGAGGGTGCAGGATCCATCCCTAGGGTGCTGAACGCCTGACAGCGGGTGCTGGATCCGTCCCGAGGGTCCTGAGCGCCTGACAGAGGGTGCTTGATCCGTTCCGAGGGTGCTGAGCGCCTTCCAGAAGGTGCTGAGCACCTTCCTGAAGGTCCTGGATCTGTCCGGCGGGGTTCTAGACTATCCTGACTGGTGCTGAGCGGTGCTGAGGTTCTAGATCACCCAGAAAGGTTCTAGACTATCCTGCCTGGTGCTGAGCGGTGCTGATGTTCTAGATCTCGCTGTGGGTCCTGAGCGCCTTCCAGATGGTGCTGAGCGCCTGAGAGAGGGTCCTGGATCCGTCCCAAAGGTGCTGAGCGCCTTCCAGAAGGTCCCAGATCCGTCCCGAGGGTGCTGAGCGCCTTCCAGAAGGTGCTGGATCCGTCCCGAGGGTGCTGAGCGCCTTCCAGAAGGTGCTGGATGCATCCCACAGGTGCTGAGCGCCTTCCAGAAGGTCCCAGATCCGTCCCGAGGGTGCTGAGCGCCTTCCAGAAGGTGCTGAGTGCCTTCCAGAAGGTGCTGGATGCGTCCCGAGGGTGCTGGGTGCCTTCCAGAAGGTCCCGGATCCGTCCCGAGGGTGCTGAGCGCCTTCCAGAAGGTGCTGGATCTGTCCTGAGGGTGCTGAGCGCCTTCTGGAGATTGGAGGATCCATCCCGAGGGTGCTGAGCGCCTTCCAGAAGGTGCTGGATCCATCCCGAGGGTGCTGAGCGCCTTCCAGAAGGTGCAGGATGCGTCCCGAGGGTCCTGAGCGTCTTCCAGAAGGTCCTGGATCCATCCCGAGGGTCCTGAAGGCTGCTGAGGTTCTCCCGGTGTTTTGGACTGTCCTGGGTGATCTGGAACCTCAGCACCGAGCGGGGTCCAGCAGAATAGTCTAGAACCCCCAGACTGGTTCCAGAACCTCTGGACTCTCAGGATGGATTTTGGGGTGAAATTTGGGGTGAAAATTGGGGGATTTGGGGAGGAAATCCTGGGAGGCTTTTGGGGTTAAATTAGGGATATTTCAACAATTTCCTTCCTAATCCATGAGTAAAGGAAGATGTTGGGATTTGATCCAAAAGATCTTACAACCAATTTTGTGGTGAAACAGAGAAAAACCGTGAGCAGCCAACCCAGTGGAAAACTGTATGTTAAACGCAGAGAAGCACAAAGTGTTTGATGCTGTTAGAGTTCAAAATAATAAGGAAAAATGATGGGGAATTTACCTGCCTTGGAACAAAGTATGATCCCATCCCATACTCTCAGCTCCCGCTCCCCTTCCAGCGTGGCTGTGACCTGGGCTGGCCGAACCGCTCGGTGTCTCTGGACCTCACAGCATTTCTACATGGCTGCTGCACCCGGGTCCCCAGTACGTCCTGCTCTGGCCGCCTTCCCCGAGCGGTCCCACGTGCACCAGGCGGGTGCTACAGACCACAGGGACCTCTTGGCTGCAGAGCTGGGTGATGGGAGACGGCAAAGCAATGCCCAGGCTGCAGCTGTTCAAGTCAGCCTCGCTTGCTGGAGCATTTCCTTCTTACCTGTCCATGGCTCTCTCTGAGTGTCTGTGGTCATTTTTAAACTGCAGGGCTGGGAGGCCTGGCCATTTCACCGGGAGTGCTCACCCTGGGAGCACCAGTCTCTACCTTGGGAGGAAGCAAGCTGCCACCAGAATAAAAGCGGGGTGGAGCTGCTCCCACTCCAAGGCAAGAGCCTGCAAGGCCCATCCTTTGGGGATTCATCTTTTGTGTGAAGGCACATGGTCTGGCAGAGGAAGAGGTTGGTACCTGGTGGAGCAGGGCCAAGATTCCATTTTCCCCAGGCAGCTCCCTCTGCCTGCTGTAGCGCTGGCCAGGGCTGGAAGAGGAGAGGGAGTGCGTTCAGCACTGCTGCTGGAACAGAGTGGCCCTCTCAGGAGGATCCTGGTTGCTTCAGGGCTTTGCTTTTCCACTGGTTTGTGTCCACAAAGGAAAAGCATGCAGAAGGCAGCACCATCACCCCAGCCCTGTAGTCAGGAGTCCATCAGCTTTCCCCACAGTGAAAGTGGTTAAGGTCTCCTTAACCAAAGGAAAACTCAGCACCACTACAGATGTACGGAACAGCAATTTATCCACCGGGGCCTTCTGACACACTTTGCCCATTATGTGTCCAGAGGACTCCAAGTACTGACTTTACATGTCCACAAGTGTGGCCAAAGCCACACATACAGAGCAACACCAAGTTCTCACGGTGTACCAAGTGAAACAAAGATTTAATAACATTATTTCTTAGACAACTGTTGGGGATGAAGTCAAATGTAAAGAAAAAATGGAAATGTAAAAAATGATGGACCTTAGTGCATACAGATACAGAGTTTCTGCTTTTGAGCACCACAAATGCCTGGGGAGGGAGTGAGCGGGGCGGCGTCTGTAAATAGCAGGGAGGGGTGAAAGAGAGTTAAGTGTGTAAAGTGACACGGCCGGGCTCGAGCGGGGACACGGTGTTAAGGAAATAATTCCTTTTTTTGTCACTGTTGCACTGAATTTCATAGGCGTGTGGCTAGATGCCTAATATATTTAAAGCAGGTTTTATTCTTCCAGGTGTTTTGCACACTGAAGTGTGTGCCAAATTTTTGTTTCTAGACGTGAGGTATAGTGCTGGGTGTTTAATTTGGTATGTTACTTCTTCTGTTGCGTAAATAACTGCAGTGTCCTCCCTGTGCCTGTGTATTGCAGGGGCAGGCGAGTGCTGGTTATAAAGGTGGCAATAATTAGGAATAACCTATTAAAGCTGGGATAAAAGGTTCAAAATCATTGCTTAGAGTACTGCATAGATGTACCAGAAGTAACTACATCCTGGAAGTGCTGTGTGTCTGAAACTGTTTCCACCTACTCATTTTTAGCTCCTTTTTCTGACTCTGCTCCTATTCCAACAGACCCGTCCGAGCCTGGCATTCGCTAAATGCCTCTGCGTGGTGGGAGATGAGTCTAGGAAGAAATACCTTCAATCCACTGACGAGGCAGAAAGGACTCAGTTCAAGGAATACTGCACACAGATGAAGGTAAAGTCCTTAACAGTCTATTTCTTCCCCATAACAAATAATTCATTAGTGTATTCCTGGCCATGAGCTGCAGGGCACGTTGGAAGGTACACGTGAATGACGCTTCCGCTCGTGTCGAGGCGGACACACACGTTCCTCGTGCACCTTCTCCCTGCCTGACACGAGCTAACAGAGTCTGCCGAGGTGTGCCTGACCGGTTGTGAGGGCCAGATCTTTGTTGCCCTCATTTCAGTGAAGGAAACTTGAATTTCTTCTTGTATTTAGCACCACACGTGGGTGTAAAGTTCAGCTGCCATGTGCCAGTTGAGGATTGATTTGGTCAAGGAGAGGAATTTTTGCCTAGGAAGATTTGGCACTCCAGTTTCTGTTGCATGGCAGAGGCCACCCAAGATCTAAATGTTGCAATAAGTGTCCCGAGGTACTTCCAATCTGTTCTTAAAAATTTGTGTCTGCAACTGGAGTGATTCTGTGCCTTATCCGGAGATGGTGCATTCTGGCTTTTCAGCGTGCACAGTGATGCTCCCAAGTTTTAAAGTGTCGATCTTTCTCTTGTAGGTTAAGATGGGCACAGCTCTAGGTGGCCCATAGCCTGGGGTTCATCTCAGAAGGAGAGACTTCATTTGGTCACAGAGAAGACGTGCCTTCCCTGCAAGGAGCAGGAAAGATAATCCACAGCCTCTTGGGGAGGCTTAAACTTGAGTAAGTTTTTGTAGCCACCGATGCTGTTGAGGAAGGTAGGCAGATTGCAGTCACCTGAGGACTGGCAACTTTTGACAATGAGCACAGCAAGTGCCACTTGTAACTTTTCTCTAAAAAATCCTTTTTCTCTTTCTCTGTTTCTGCTGCATGGCTTCTGTATTTTTCTTTTTATTCTTGGATCTCTCAGCCTCCTTTGGATTAAATTCTTTTGGGATCCTCCCTTGTGGGGAGCCCTGCTTATCTCAGTTCTTATTATTCGAAGAAAACTCCAAAGCTCGTTAGAATCTTGTTTCTCGTGTTTATTAAAAGGTCATCACAGAACTGGACAGGTCTCTCCAGGCTGGCTGCACAAGGTTAATCTTTGCAATCTGGTACATTTCTTTCTTCCGACGGTACAAACAAGGCCTTGTGGCACACTTTGTGTCTGATGCATAGAATGGCCCCGAAATACGCAGTTCTTTAATCTTTACACCTATTTTTACCCAATTAACAATAGACACGTATATTATTTTTCTTAATGACCCAATGACCCCTCTCCTCTGTGATGCACTATGGCATTCTCTATCCAATCACTTACTACTACCCAAAAACCTCCAGGAGAAGAACATGAAGAAGAAAGAAGAAGGGACAAGAGACAACACTGTAAATCCTCCATCTTGTCTCCTGTTCTCTAACCTAACTTTTTCACCTAGTGATTTAAAAAAACTTTCTAATCTACACACTTACACTTTTAGCTTTTTCTATCTAACTTTAATATTTGTTTTCATGTATCACCATGAAAACGTGCTCATGAATTTCATATAATATGAAATCCAGTGATTTTCTGGATCTTATAACTAAGTATCAGAAACAAGGGCACGCACTCTGTATTCCAGACTCCAACATTTGCCCCTCTCTTTAAAAAAAAAAAATAAATATCAACCCAAACCTTTTCTTTGATTAATTTTGGAGAAGGGTTATTTTTCCTTCACTCATGCCCTATGCACCAACAACAGAACTGCTGCTCTGCTCTACAGAGAACTCTGCCTCCAGTTTTGAACATCAGTTAACTAACTACTCAAAGCTAGAGAAATAGATCTAGGTTGCTTACTTAACCAGTAGCTTAATTTGTCTAATTGCTTTAAAGTTTCTGCTGAAGCTACTTGAATTGAAAGCTGAGTTGTTATAAATCTCTATCTGAAATTTCATGAGTCAAACTCTTCACAATCAGGCGTGACTAAGATTGATATAAGGTTACACTAAGATGTTGCCTCTTTATATAGACCATGATTAAATAAAAAGAAAAATTGAATATTATACAAAAAACTATTTTCACTGAGCTAAGGTATACTATCTTTTGAGTTAACTAAAAGAAGCGATGCAGGTGAAATTGCATCACAAAGTGATCAACAAAATGATACAGCTCTAGTCTGATACCTGGTTCACCTTCATCTTCAAGGACTTTATCTCTTGTGCAAGATTCTGAATCTTGACACAGTTCACACCATACTTTTACAAATGAGGTTTTACAATATCAATTTTCCCACTCTTTCACATGAAACCCAAAGTTCATTGCTCTTGCATGTTGGATCAAAGTTGTTCATCTGTCAACTGTGGTCTTGATACAGTTCACATCTGCGTGCTCGCTCTTCTGCTCTTTGGCCTGTCTGTCTCTGCAGCTCATGAGTTTCCATGTTCTTCACTAGGAAGTTACTTCTGTTTTGAACCTGTGAAGACACAAACATAGACTTTCCTCCAAATTATTAATTGAAACAAATTTTTAATCTTGCTTCTGAACTTTTGACCAGAATCAAAGAATTCTCTCTCAACTTTGCTTGAGTACTGTTAGAACAGTACCTGATAATTGATGGAATTTGCTTTGTAACAGACTTGTTTAAAAAGGACTGTTCAAGAATTATTTGCAATAGATATATAATCTTTGCGTTTTTTCCAAAATCTAAAATACATACATCGTGTTTCCATGCTTCTGAACTGCAACCTCTGTTTCCTCCCCCTCTCTTGTAAACAAAGGTAAAATATCTGCTGTCTTGTTCTGACAATGAAAAACCATCAAAGTAAAACACATGCATATGTGTACATATAGGAAATAACATTTTTACAGAAATCAAAAACTAATTAAAAAGATGCATAATTGATATTATGCAATATTAAACTTATCTAAATAATCTATAATATGAATTACTGAATATTCTAAATATAAACTCTCATCCCAGAGTTTGCCACAGCTGATAAATCAATGGAAGATGGGAAAATCATGTCTGGATAACAATTTTCCAAGCCCACTGTAAAATCCAGCTGCTATATTAATTCACTAATTACCAAGACAAATTGACCTGAATATTGTTTTGATGCAGAAAACTTCTGGGTTTATTGGTAAATTCTCTATCCAGGTAAAGTCAAGGCTTGGCCAGAGCCGAGCCTTTAAACCTAAAGGATGAGTCCCGAGGCTGCTCAGCACCATCCCGAGGGTGCTCAGCACCATCCTGAGGGTGCAGGATGAGTGCCGAGGGTGCAGGATGAGTCCCAATGGTGCTGAGCACCATCCTGAGGGTGCTGAGCACCGTCAGGCGGTTGCTCAGCACCATCCCGAGGGTGCTCAGCACCATCCTGAGGGTGCAGGATGAGTGCCGAGGGTGCAGGATGAGTCCCAATGGTGCTGAGCACCATCCTGAGGGTGCTGAGCACCGTCAGGCGGTTGCTCAGCACCATCCCGAGGGTGCTCAGCACCATCCCGAGGGTGCAGGATGAGTCCCGAGGCTGCTCAGCACCATCCCGAGGGTGCTCAGCACCATCGCGAGGGTGCAGGATGAGTCCCGAGGTTGCTCAGCACCATCCCGAGGGTGCTCAGCACCATCCCGAGGGTGCAGGATGAGTCCCGAGGTTGCTCAGCACCATCCCGAGGGTGCTCAGCACCATCGCGAGGGTGCAGGATGAGTCCCGAGGGTGCTCAGCACCATCCTGAGGGTGCAGGATGAGTCCCGGGAGTGCAGGATGAGTCCCAATGGTGCTGAGCGCCATCCTGAGGGTGCTGAGCACCGTCAGGCGGTTGCTCAGCACCATCCCGAGGGTGCTCAGCACCATCCCGAGGGTGCAGGATGAGTCCCGAGGCTGCTCAGCACCATCCCGAGGGTGCTCAGCACCATCGCGAGGGTGCAGGATGAGTCCCGAGGTTGCTCAGCACCATCCCGAGGTTGCTCAGAACCATCGCGGGGGTGCAGGATGAGTTCCGAGGGAGCTCAGCACCATCCCGAGGGTGCTCAGCACCATCCCGAGGGTGCAGGATGAGTCCCGAGGTTGCTCAGCACCATCCCGAGGGTGCTCAGCACCGTCGCGAGGGTGCAGGATGAGTCCCGAGGATGCTCAGCACCATCCCGAGGGTGCAGGATGAGTTCTTGCTACTGAGAAGTGTGACGAAGCCGCATCTCTCCTGTGCTACAAGGGAATCCCCCCCCGCGTGGTTTATTCGGGGTGCAGATTGCCCAGTGACCTCTGCACCCCTGGTTGCCGCAGGGCCCTGTGGCACTGAGAGGTGTGGCGAAGCCACGTCTCTCCTGTGCTACACGGGACACCCCCCCTGCGTGGTTTATTCGGGGTGAAGGTTGCCAAGCAGCGTCTGCACCCCTGGTTTCCGTGGAGCCCCCGTGGAGCTCAGGGGGGCGTTGCAAGGCGACGGCCCACCCGGGCTAAGCGGCGGGGAAAGCCTCTACGTGGTCGAGCGAGGGGCAAACGCTGCCACAGCATCTGCACCCCGATCTCTCTAAAAGTGTTTCCGCTGCAGTGTCCAAACCGTAGCTTTCCGACGACTCTGCAGCGTGGTTATGTGCGAGTATTACTAAGTGACACCCGAGAACGGACGGGAGGTGCCTGGCCAGCAGCCATCGCCCGAGCTCTGAGAGACGAGCCAACATCAGTTAAATAAGAGGTGAGTCACAAAGCAGTCTATCACGGGTCAGAACTGTTCAACCCCAGACAAAAAGCTGTATAAGCAACTCCAATTCTTACTGAAAGCCAGCCAAAGTAATTTGCCTAAACGAGAAGTAAAACCCCTCCTAACCTGGATTCGAGTTAATTTCCCAAAGGCAAAACGCTCAGATTTTTTCACTAGAGATTTCTGGGACACAGTCGGTAATAAGCTTTTTAATAACATTTCCCGCCGAGATATGGCAGCTGCTAAACTCCTGCCAGCCTGCAGAGCACTGGTAGAAATGTGTGCTGCGAATACACAACGCGCGACCAGCCCCCCGTAGCCCACGACCTCCGTCTCTCCTACCCCTACACCCGAGCACGCGGCCCCCGTTCCCTCGGTCCCCGCCGGCCCCCGTCCCTTCCTGCCCGCTCGGTCCTCTGTGCCCCCGCCCCCCGAGCACGCGGCCCCCTTTCCCCCTCCCCCAGTCCCGGCTCGCGCCGTTCCCACCCCTCCCCCCGCCTTCCCCGTCCCACCCCCCCCCCCCGCTTTTGCCCCCCTCCTGCCGTCCGAGCTTCCCCCGCTGCTGCGGTCCCGCCCCGTTCCACCGTCCCCGCGGCTATGGGCCCCGCCGCCGCCGCGGCTCCGCCGGCCCCCGGCGTCGCGGTCCCCCCGGTCCCGCCTTCCCCCGCCGACACCGTGCTTCCCGGCCCCGCCCCCCCGCCCGCCCTCGGCATCGCGGTCCCCGCAGCCCAGCTCCCCTACGCCCCCTCCGTGCCGCCCGCGCCGCCTTGGTGCCCCGCGGGCTCCGCTTTCCCGGCGCCCGTGGGGCCGCCGGCCCCGCCGCCGCCGTGCAGCGACACCGATCTGTGCGGCGCGGGCCGATCCGAAATTCGCGCTGCCGTCCACCGCTCCCCCGTGCTGCCTTGCGGCGCTGACGTCATCCACGCATGCGCAGTCACCGCTTCTAGCGCCGATGCTCCTGCCGCCGCCGTCCCCGGGTCCCCCGTGCCACCCCCCCGTGCCAGCCTCTCAAACCGCGGAGGGGGAGAAAGAGAACGGGCACGGGACCCCGGCTCTACAACTGCTGACACCCGCGTCGCCTCTGCCACCGCCCGGCCCAGCCACTGTCCGCTCCCCGCCGTGCGTCTTCGCGTCCCCGCGTCCACCAGCGAAGCCGCCCGGCGCCGGCACACGGCCCCCGCCTGTCTCTGCCCCGCTGCTAACACCGGCACAATAAATAAACGGGAATCGGGGGAAAATCGGGAACTGGGGGAAAAGGCGGGCATCACGAAAATGGGAATTGGGGGGGAAAAATATCGGGAATGGGGAAAAAGAACCGGGAATAAAGAAAAACGGGGAATAGGGAAAAGCCCGGGAATCAGGAAAAGAAAAACCGAGAATCGGGGGGGGGGGGAAAAAACTGGAATAAAGAAAAAACTGGGTATCGGGAAAATCATGGGAATCGGGGGAAAAAACGGGAATAAAGAAAAAAACCCTGGAAATCGGGAAAAACAACCCGGGAAAGAAAACAACAAACCAGGAATAAAGAAAAAAAAGGGAATGGTGGGAGAAACGGAAATTGGGAAAAAAGGTACTGGGATCAAAGGGAACAGGGTCAAAGGTCCCGAGGGTGCTGAGCGCCTTCCAGAACGTGCAGGATGAGTGCCGAGGGTGCTGAGCACCCAGGGAAGGTGCTGAGCACCCTCGGGATGGTGCTGAGCAGCCTCGGGACTCATCCTGCACCCTCGCGATGGTGCTGAGCACCCTCGCGATGGTGCTGAGCACCCTCGGGATGGTGCTGAGCAACCTCGGGACTCATCCTGCACCCTCGGAATGGTGCTGAGCACCCTCGGGATGGTGCTGAGCACCCTCGGGATGGTGCTGAGCAACCTCGGGACTCATTCTGCACCCCCGCGATGGTGCTGAGCACCGCTGGGATGGTGCTGAGCAGCCTCGGGACTCATCCTGCACCCTCGCGATGGTGCTGAGCACCCTCGGGATGGTGCTGAGCACCCTCGGAATGGTGCTGAGCACCCTCGGGATGGTGCTGAGCAACCTCGGGACTCATCCTGCACCCTCGCGATGGTGCTGAGCACCCTCGGGATGGTGCTGAGCAACCTCGGGACTCATCCTGCTCCCTCGGGATGGTGCTGAGCACCCTCTGGATGGTGCTGAGCACCTTCGGAAAGGTGCTCAGCACCATGCCGAGGGTGCTCAGCACCATCCCGAGGGTGCAGGATGAGTGCCGAGGGTGCAGGATGAGTCCCAATGGTGCTGAGCACCATCCTGAGGGTGCTGAGCACCGTCAGGCGCTTGCTCAGCACCATGCCGAGGGTGCTCAGCACCATCCCGAGGGTGCAGGATGAGTGCCGAGGGTGCAGGATGAGTCCCAATGGTGCTGAGCACCATCCTGAGGGTGCTGACCACCGTCAGCCGCTTGCTCAGCACCATCCCGAGGGTGCTCAGCACCATCCCGAGGGTACAGGATGAGTGCCGAGGGTGCAGGATTAGTCCCAATGGTGCTGAGCACCATCCTGAGGGTGCTGAGCACCCTCAGGCCGTTGCTCAGCACCATCCCGAGGGTGCTCAGCACCATCCCGAGGGTGCAGGATGAGTCCCGAGGGTGCTCAGCACCATCCCGAGGGTGCTCAGCACCATCCCGAGGGTGCAGGATGAGTCCCGAGGCTGCTCAGCACCATCCCGAGGGTGCTCAGCACCATCGCGAGGGTGCAGGATCAGTCCCGAGACTGCTCAG